>NW_026511311.1:0-39518 GCF_027579735.1 Bombina bombina | reverse complement strand
TTATGCTCCGAAACCAAAAGGAGAGAGAGGTTGCCAAAGCTTTTTGACCTCTCCTCTGTCCAGAGTAAACGACAAACAGGGCAGATGTTTGACGAAAATCTTTAGTAGAATGTAAGTAAAACTTCAAGGCACGGACTACGTCCAGATTATGCAAAAGACGTTCCTTCTTTGAAGAAGGATTAGGACACAATGATGGAACAACAATCTCTTGATTGATATTCCTGTTAGAAACCACCTTAGGTAAAAACCCAGGTTTGATACGCAGAACTACCTTGTCTGAATGAAAAATCAGATAAGGAGAATCACAATGTAAGGCAGATAACTCAGAGACTCTTCGAGCCGAGGAAATAGCCATCAAAAACAGAACTTTCCAAGATAAAAGTTTAATATCAATGGAATGAAGGGGTTCAAACGGAACTCCCTGAAGAACTTTAAGAACCAAGTTTAAGCTCCACGGGGGAGCAACAGTTTTAAACACAGGCTTAATCCTAACCAAAGCCTGACAAAATGCCTGGACGTCTGGAACTTCTGCCAGACGCTTGTGCAAAAGAATAGACAGAGCAGAGATCTGTCCTTTTAAAGAACTAGCTGATAAACCTTTGTCCAAACCCTCTTGGAGAAAGGACAATATCCTAGGAATCCTAACCTTACTCCATGATTAACTCTTGGATTCACACCAATAACATAATTTATGTAAGAACTTACCTGATAAATTCATTTCTTTCATATTAGCAAGAGTCCATGAGCTAGTGACGTATGGGATAATGACTACCCAAGATGTGGATCTTCCACGCAAGAGTCACTAGAGAGGGAGGGATAAAATAAAATAAAGACAGCCAATTCCGCTGAAAAATAATCCACACCCAAAATAAAGTTTAAATCTTATAATGAATAAAACTGAAAGTATAAGCAGAAGAATCAAACTGAAACAGCTGCCTGAAGTACTTTTCTACCAAAAACTGCTTCAGAAGAAGAAAACACATCAAAATGGTAGAATTTAGTAAAAGTATGAAAAGAAGACCAAGTTGCTGCTTTGCAAATCTGATCAACCGAAGCTTCATTCCTAAACGCCCAGGAAGTAGAAACTGACCTAGTAGAATGAGCTGTAATCCTTTGAGGCGGAGTTTTACCCGACTCGACATAAGCATGATGAATTAAAGATTTCAACCAAGATGCCAAAGAAATGGCAGAAGCCTTCTGACCTTTCCTAGAACCAGAAAAGATAACAAATAGACTAGAAGTCTTTCGGAAATTCTTAGTAGCTTCAACATAATATTTCAAAGCTCTAACTACATCCAAAGAATGCAATGATTTCTCCTTAGAATTCTTAGGATTAGGACATAATGAAGGAACCACAATTTCTCTACTTATGTTGTTAGAATTCACAACTTTAGGTAAAAATTTAAAAGAAGTTCGCAACACCGCCTTATCCTGATGAAAAATCAGAAAAGGAGACTCACAAGAAAGAGCAGATAATTCAGAAACTCTTCTAGCAGAAGAGATGGCCAAAAGAAACAAAACTTTCCAAGAAAGTAATTTAATGTCCAATGAATGCATAGGTTCAAACGGAGGAGCCTGAAGAGCCCCCAGAACCAAATTCAAACTCCAAGGAGGAGAAATTGACTTAATGACAGGTTTTATACGAACCAAAGCTTGTACAAAACAATGAATATCAGGAAGATTAGCAATCTTTCTGTGAAAAAGAACAGAAAGAGCAGAGATTTGTCCTTTCAAGGAACTTGCAGACAAACCTTTATCCAAACCATCCTGAAGAAACTGTAAAATTCTCGGAATTCTAAAAGAATGCAAGGAAAAATGATGAGAAAGACACCAAGAAATGTAAGTCTTCCAGACTCTATAATATATCTTCCTAGATACAGATTTACGAGCCTGTAACATAGTATTAATCACCGAGTCAGAGAAACCTCTTTGACTAAGAATCAAGCGTTCAATCTCCATACCTTTAAATTTAAGGATTTGAGATCCTGATGGAAAAAACAAAATTTATGCTTACCTGATAAATTCCTTTCTCCTGTAGTGTGGTCAGTCCACGGGTCATCATTACTTCTGGGATATTAACTCCTCCCCAACAGGAAGTGCAAGAGGATTCACCCAGCAGAGCTGCTATATAGCTCCTCCCCTCTACGTCACCTCCAGTCATTCGACCAAGGACCAATGAGAAAGGAGAAGCCAAAGGGTGTAGTGGTGACTGGAGTATAATTCAAAAACTTTTTTACCTGCCATAAAAAACAGGGCGGGCCGTGGACTGACCACACTACAGGAGAAAGGAATTTATCAGGTAAGCATAAATTTTGTTTTCTCCTGTTAAGTGTGGTCAGTCCACGGGTCATCATTACTTCTGGGATACCAATACCAAAGCTAAAGTACACAGATGACGGGAGGGACAGGCAGGCTCTTTATACGAAAGGAACCACTGCCTGAAGAACCTTTCTCCCAAAAACAGCCTCCGAAGAAGCAAAAGTGTCAAATTTGTAAAATTTGGAAAAAGTATGAAGAGAAGACCAAGTTGCAGCCTTGCAAATCTGTTCAACAGAAGCCTCATTCTTAAAGGCCCAAGTGGAAGCCACAGCTCTAGTAGAATGTGCTGTAATTCTTTCAGGAGGCTGCTGTCCAGCAGTCTCATAGGCTAACCGAATTATGCTACGAAGCCAAAAAGAGAGAGAGGTAGCCGAAGCTTTTTGACCTCTCCTCTGACCAGAATAAACGACAAACAGGGAAGACGTTTGTCGAAAATCCTTAGTTGCCTGTAGATAAAATTTCAGGGCACGGACTACATCTAGATTGTGTAGTAGACGTTCCTTCTTCGAAGAAGGATTAGGACACAAAGATGGAACCACAATCTCTTGATTGATATTCCTGTTAGTGACCACCTTAGGTAGGAACCCAGGTTTAGTACGCAGAACTACCTTGTCTGAATGAAAAATCAGATAAGGAGAATCACAATGTAAGGCGGATAACTCAGAGACTCTTCGAGCCGAGGAAATCGCCATTAAAAATAGAACTTTCCAAGATAACAGCTTGATATCAATGGAATGAAGGGGTTCAAACGGAACACCCTGTAAAACATTAAGAACTAAGTTCAAACTCCATGGTGGAGCAACAGTTTTAAACACAGGCTTGATCCTAGCTAAAGCCTGACAAAAAGCTTGAACGTCCGGAACTTCTGACAGACGTTTGTGTAAAAGAATGGACAGAGCTGAAATCTGTCCCTTTAAGGAACTAGCGGATAAACCCTTTTCTAAACCTTCTTGTAGAAAAGACAATATCCTCGGAATCCTAACCTTACTCCATGAGTAACTCTTGGATTCGCACCAATATAAGTATTTGCGCCATATCTTATGATAAATCTTTCTGGTAACAGGCTTCCTAGCCTGTATTAAGGTATCAATAACTGACTCAGAAAAACCACGTTTTGATAAAATCAAGCGTTCAATTTCCAAGCAGTCAGCTTCAGAGAAATTAGATTTTGATGTTTGAAGGGACCCTGGATCAGAAGGTCCTGTTTCAGAGGTAGAGACCAAGGTGGACAGGATGACATGTCCACTAGATCTGCATACCAAGTCCTGCGTGGCCATGCAGGCGCTATTAGAATCACAATTTTAGTAATTCCCCTAAAAGAAGGGGATTTACGTTTGGGGACAGGTCAAAGTTTCCCAAAATATCCCAACAGGGTAGGCCTATGTATCCCTGGGGGGCAGTGCCTGATACCTGGGTAAATATCAAAGAAATATAAAGAAAGAAAAAGAGGTATCTTGTGGCACACTTAAATGGAAAGCTTTATTTTCGATCTGATATTATAGAAAAGGCATTAAGGAGAAAATTAAAAACAGAATTTATGTTTACCTGATAAATGTCTTTCTCCAACGGTGTGTCCGGTCCACGGCGTCATCCTTACTTGTGGGATATTCTCTTCCCCAACAGGAAATGGCAAAGAGCCCAGCAAAGCTGGTCACATGATCCCTCCTAGGCTCCGCCTACCCCAGTCATTCGACCGACGTTAAGGAGGAATAATAGCATAGGAGAAACCATATGGTACCGTGGTGACTGTAGTTAAAGAAAATAAATTATCAGACCTGATTAAAAAACCAGGGCGGGCCGTGGACCGGACACACCGTTGGAGAAAGAAATTTATCAGGTAAACATAAATTCTGTTTTCTCCTACATAGGTGTGTCCGGTCCACGGCGTCATCCTTACTTGTGGGAACCAATACCAAAGCTTTAGGACACGGATGAAGGGAGGGAGCAAATCAGGTCACCTAAATGGAAGGCACCACGGCTTGCAAAACCTTTCTCCCAAAAATAGCCTCAGAAGAAGCAAAAGTATCAAACTTGTAAAATTTGGTAAAAGTGTGCAGTGAAGACCAAGTCGCTGCCCTACATATCTGATCAACAGAAGCCTCGTTCTTGAAGGCCCATGTGGAAGCCACAGCCCTAGTGGAATGAGCCGTGATTCTTTCGGGAGGCTGCCGTCCGGCAGTCTCGTAAGCCAATCTGATGATGCTTTTAATCCAAAAAGAGAGAGAGGTAGAAGTTGCTTTTTGACCTCTCCTTTTACCTGAATAAACAACAAACAGGGAAGATGTTTGTCTAAAATCCTTTGTAGCATCTAAATAGAATTTTAGAGCGCGAACAACATCCAAATTGTGCAACAAGCGTTCCTTCTTTGAAACTGGTTTCGGACACAGAGAAGGTACGATAATCTCCTGGTTAATGTTTTTGTTAGAAACAACTTTTGGAAGAAAACCAGGTTTAGTACGTAAAACCACCTTATCTGCATGGAACACCAGATAAGGAGGAGAACACTGCAGAGCAGATAATTCTGAAACTCTTCTAGCCGAAGAAATTGCAACTAAAAACAAAACTTTCCAAGATAATAACTTAATATCAACGGAATGTAAGGGTTCAAACGGAACCCCCTGAAGAACTGAAAGAACTAAATTGAGACTCCAAGGAGGAGTCAAAGGTTTGTAAACAGGCTTGATTCTAACCAGAGCCTGAACAAAGGCTTGAACATCTGGCACAGCTGCCAGTTTTTTGTGAAGTAACACCGACAAGGCAGAAATCTGTCCCTTCAGGGAACTTGCCGATAATCCTTTTTCCAATCCTTCTTGAAGGAAGGATAGAATCCTAGGAATCTTAACCTTGTCCCAAGGGAATCCTTTAGATTCACACCAACAGATATATTTTTTCCAAATTTTATGGTAAATCTTTCTAGTTACAGGCTTTCTGGCCTGAACAAGAGTATCGATAACAGAATCTGAGAAACCTCGCTTCGATAAAATCAAGCGTTCAATCTCCAAGCAGTCAGCTGGAGTGAAACCAGATTCGGATGTTCGAACGGACCCTGAACAAGAAGGTCTCGTCTCAAAGGTAGCTTCCAAGGTGGAGCCGATGACATATTCACCAGATCTGCATACCAAGTCCTGCGTGGCCACGCAGGAGCTATCAAGATCACCGACGCCCTCTCCTGATTGATCCTGGCTACCAGCCTGGGGATGAGAGGAAACGGCGGGAACACATAAGCTAGTTTGAAGGTCCAAGGTGCTACTAGTGCATCCACTAGAGCCGCCTTGGGATCCCTGGATCTGGACCCGTAGCAAGGAACTTTGAAGTTCTGACGAGAGGCCATCAGATCCATGTCTGGAATGCCCCAAAGTTGAGTGACTTGGGCAAAGATTTCCGGATGGAGTTCCCACTCCCCCGGATGCAATGTCTGACGACTCAGAAAATCCGCTTCCCAATTTTCCACTCCCGGGATGTGGATAGCAGACAGGTGGCAGGAGTGAGACTCCGCCCATAGAATGATCTTGGTCACTTCTTCCATCGCTAGGGAACTCCTTGTTCCCCCCTGATGGTTGATATACGCAACAGTCGTCATGTTGTCTGATTGAAACCGTATGAACTTGGTCCTCGCTAGCTGAGGCCAAGCCTTGAGAGCATTGAATATCGCTCTCAGTTCCAGAATATTTATCGGTAGAAGAGATTCTTCCCGAGACCAAAGACCCTGAGCTTTCAGGGATCCCCAGACCGCGCCCCAGCCCATCAGACTGGCGTCGGTCGTGACAATGACCCACTCTGGTCTGTGGAATGTCATCCCTCGTGACAGGTTGTCCAGGGACAGCCACCAACGGAGTGAGTCTCTGGTCCTCTGATTTACTTGTATCTTTGGAGACAAGTCTGTATAGTCCCCATTCCACTGACTGAGCATGCACAGTTGTAATGGTCTTAGATGAATGCGCGCAAAAGGAACTATGTCCATTGCCGCTACCATCAACCCGATCACTTCCATGCACTGAGCTACGGAAGGAAGAGGAACGGAATGAAGTATTCGACAAGAGTCCAGGAGCTTTGTCTTTCTGGCCTCTGTTAGAAAAACAGAATTTATGTTTACCTGATAAATTACTTTCTCCAACGGTGTGTCCGGTCCACGGCGTCATCCTTACTTGTGGGATATTCTCTTCCCCAACAGGAAATGGCAAAGAGCCCAGCAAAGCTGGTCACATGATCCCTCCTAGGCTCCGCCTACCCCAGTCATTCGACCGACGTTAAGGAGGAATATTTGCATAGGAGAAACCATATGTTACCGTGGTGACTGTAGTTAAAGAAAATAAATTATCAGACCTGATTAAAAAAACCAGGGCGGGCCGTGGACCGGACACACCGTTGGAGAAAGTAATTTATCAGGTAAACATAAATTCTGTTTTCTCCAACATAGGTGTGTCCGGTCCACGGCGTCATCCTTACTTGTGGGAACCAATACCAAAGCTTTAGGACACGGATGAAGGGAGGGAGCAAATCAGGTCACCTAAATGGAAGGCACCACGGCTTGCAAAACCTTTCTCCCAAAAATAGCCTCAGAAGAAGCAAAAGTATCAAATTTGTAAAATTTAGAAAAAGTGTGCAGTGAAGACCAAGTCGCTGCCTTACATATCTGATCAACAGAAGCCTCGTTCTTGAAGGCCCATGTGGAAGCCACAGCCCTAGTGGAGTGAGCTGTGATTCTTTCAGGAGACTGCCGTCCGGCAGTCTCATAAGCCAATCGGATAATGCTTTTAATCCAGAAGGAGAGAGAGGTAGAAGTTGCTTTTTGACCTCTCCGTTTACCAGAATAAACAACAAACAAAGACAAAGTTTGTCTGAAATCCTTAGTAGCTGCTAAGTAAAATTTGAGAGCACGAACTACATCCAAGTTGTGCAACAAACGTTCCTTCTTTGAAACTGGATTAGGACACAAAGAAGGCACAACTATCTCCTGGTTAATGTTTTTGTTAGAAACAACTTTTGGAAGAAAACCAGGTTTAGTACGCAAAACCACCTTATCTGCATGGAACACCAGATAAGGAGAAGAACACTGCAGAGCAGATAATTCTGAAACTCTTCTAGCAGAAGAAATTGCAACCAAAAACAAAACTTTCCAAGATAATAACTTAATATCAACGGAATGTAAGGGTTCAAACGGAACCCCCTGAAGAACTGAAAGAACTAGGTTGAGACTCCAAGGAGGAGTCAAAATTTTGTAAACAGGCTTGATTCTAACCAGAGCCTGAACAAAGGCTAGAACATCTGGCACAGCTGCCAGCTTTTTGTGAAGTAACACAGACAAGGCAGAAATCTGTCCCATCAAGGAACTTGCAGATAATCCTTTTTCCAATCCTTCTCGAAGGAAGGATAGACTCTTAGGAATCTTAACCTTGTCCCAAGGGAATCCTGCAGATTCACACCAACAGATATACCAAATAATGTGGTAATTTTTCTGGTTACAGGCTTTCAGGCCTGAACAAGAGTATTAATAACAGAATCTGAGAACCCTCGCTTTGATAAGATCAAGCGTTCAATCTCCAAGCAGTCAGCTGGAGTGGGTCGAACGGACCTAGAACAAGAAGGTCTCGTCTCAAAGGTAGCTTCCATGGTGGAGCCGATGACATATTCACCAGATCTGCATACCAAGTCCTGCGTGGCCACGCAGGAGCTATCAAAATCACCGACGCCCTCTCCTGATTGATCCTGGCTACCAGCCTGGGGATGAGAGGAAACGGCGGGAACACATAAGCTAGTTTGAAGGTCCAAGGTGCTACTAGTGCATCCACTAGAGCCGCCTTGGGATCCCTGGATCTGTACCCGTAGTAAGGAACTCTGAAGTTCTGACGAGAGGCCATCAGATCCATGTCTGGAATGCCCCACGGTTGAGTGACTTGGGCAAAGATTTCCGGATGGAGTTCCCACTCCCCCGGATGCAATGTCTGACGACTCAGAAAATCCGCTTCCCAATTTTCCACTCCTGGGATGTGGATAGCAGACAGGTGGCAGGAGTGAGACTCCGCCCATAGAATGATTTTGGTCACTTCTTCTATCGCTAGGGAACTCCTTGTTCCCCCCTGATGGTTGATGTATGAACTTGGCCCTCGCTAACTGAGGCCAAGCTTTGAGAGCATTGAATATCGCTCTCAGTTCCAGAATATTTATCGGTAGAAGAGATTCTACCCGAGACCAAAGACCCTGAGCTTTCAGGGATCCCCAGACCGCGCCCCAGCCCATCAGACTGGCGTCGGTCGTGACAATGACCCACTCTGGTCTGCGGAAGGTCATCCCTTGTGACAGGTTGTCCAGGGACAGCCACCAACGGAAAGAGTCTCTGGTCCTCTGATTTACTTGTATCTTCGGAGACAAGTCTGAATAGTCCCCATTCCACTGACTGAGCATGAACAGTTGTAATGGTCTTAGATGAATGCGCACAAAAGGAACTATGTCCATTGCCGCTACCATCAAACCTATCACTTCCATGCACTGCGCTATGGAAGGAAGAGGAACGGAATGAAGTATCCGACAAGAGTCTAGAAGTTTTGTTTTTCTGGCTTCTGTCAGAAAAATCCTCATTTCTAAGGAGTCTATTATAGTTCCCAAGAAGGGAACCCTCGTTGACGGAGATAGAGAACTCTTTTCCACGTTCACTTTCCATCCGTGAGATCTGAGAAAGGCCAGGACAATGTCCGTGTGAGCCTTTACTTGAGGAAGGGACGACGCTCGAATCAGAATGTCGTCCAAGTAAGGTACTACAGCAATGCCCCTTGGTCTTAGCACCGCCAGAAGGGACCCTAGTACCTATGAGAAAATCCTAGGAGCAGTGGCTAATCCGAAAGAAAACGCCACGAACTGGAAATGCTTGTCCAGGAATGCAAACCTTAGGAACCGATGATGTTCCTTGTGGATAGGAATATGTAGATACGCATCCTTGAAATCCACCTTGGTCATGAATTGACCTTCCTGGATGGAAGGAAGAAGTGTGCGAATGGTTTCCATCTTGAACGATGGAACCTTGAGAAACTTGTTCAAGATCTTGAGATCTAAGATTGGTCTGAACGTTCCCTCTTTTTTGGGAACTATGAACAGATTGGAGTAGAACCCCATCCCTTGTTCTCCTAATGGAACAGGATGAATCACTCCCATTTTTAGCAGGTCTTCTACCCAATGTAAGAATGCCTGTCTTCTTATGTGGTCTGAAGACAACTGAGACCTGTGGAACCTCCCCCTTGGAGGAAGCCCCTTGAACTCCAGAGAATAACCTTGGGAGACTATTTCTAGCGCCCAAGGATCCAGAACATCTCTTGCCCCAGCCTGAGCGAAGAGAGAGAGTCTGCCCCCCACCAGATCCGGTCCCGGATCGGGGGCCCGCATTTCATGCTGTCTTGGTAGCAGTGGCAGGTTTCCTGGCCTGCTTTCCTTTGTTCCAGCCTTGCATAGGTCTCCAGGCTGGATTGGCTTGAGAAGTATTACCTTCCTGCTTAGAGGACGTAGCCCTTGGGGCTGATCCGTTTCTGCGAAAGGGACGAAACTTAGGTTTATTTTTGGTCTTGAAAAGACCTATCCTGAGGAAGGGCGTGGCCCTTGCCCCCAGTGATATCAGAGATAATCTCTTTCAAGTCAGGGCCAAAGAGTGTTTTCCCCTTGAAAGGAATGTCAAGCAATTTGTTCTTGGAAGACGCATCCGCTGCCCAAGATTTTAACCAAAGCGCTCTGCGCCACAATAGCAAACCCAGCATTTTTTCGCCGCTAACCTAGCCAATTGCAAGGTGGCGTCTAGGGTGAAAGAATTAGCCAATTAAGAGCACGAATTCTGTCCATAATCTCCTCATAAGAAGGAGAATTACTAATAATCGCCTTTCCTAGCTCATCAAACTAGAAACACGCGGCTGCAGTGACAGGGACAATGCATGCAATTGGTTGTAGAAAGGAACCTTGCTGAACAAACATCTTTAGCAGACCTTCTATTTTTTTATCCATAGGATCTTGGAAAGCACAACTATCTTCTATGGGTATAGTGGCGCGCTTGTGTAGAGTAGAAACCGCCCCCTCGACCTTGGGGACTGTCTGCCATCAGTCCTTTCTGGAGTCGACTATAGGAAAACAATTTTATAAATATGGGGGGAGGTACTAAAGGTATACCGGGCCTGTCCCATTCTTTACTAACAATGTACGCCACCCGCTTGGATATAGGAAAAGCTTCGGGGGGCCCTCTCTAAGAACTTTTCCATTTTACATAGTGGTTCTGGAATGACCAGATAATCACAATCATCCAAATTGGATAACACCTCCTTAAGCAGAGCGCGGAGATGTTCCAACGTAAATTTAAAAGTAATCACATCAGGTTCAGCTTGTTGAGAAATGTTTCCTGAATCTGAAATTTCTCCCTCAGACAAAACCTCCCTGGCCCCCTCAGACTGGTGTAGGGGCCCTTCAGAAACCATATCATCAGCGTTCTCATGCTCTACAGAATTTTCTAAAACAGAGCAGTCGCGCTTTCGCTGATAAGCGGGCATATTGGCTAAAATGTTTTTGATAGAATTATCCATTACAGCCGTTAAATGTTGCATAGTAAGGAGTATTGGCGCACTAGATGTACTAGGGGCCTCCTGTATGGGCAAGACTGGTGTAGACGAAGGAGGGGATGATGCAGTACCATGCTTACTCCCCTCACTTGAGGAATCATCTTGGGCATCATTTTTACTAAATTTTATTATGACATAAAATACATATAGTTAAATGAGAAGGAACCTTGGTTTCCCCACAGTCAGAACACAATCTATCTGGTAGTTCAGACATGTTAAACAGGCATAAACTTGATAACAAAGCACAAAAAACGTTTTAAAATAAAACCGTTACTGTCACTTTAAATTTTAAACTAAACACACTTTATTACTGCAATTGCGAAAAAGTATGAAGGAATTGTTCAAAATTCACCAAAATTTCACCACAGTGTCTTAAAGCCTTAAAAGTATTGCACACCAAATTTGGAAGCTTTAACCCTTAAAATAACGGAACCGGAGCCGTTTTTATATTTAACCCCTTTACAGTCCCTGGAATCTGCTTTGCTGAGACCCAACCAAGCCCAAAGGGGAATACGATACCAAATGACGCCTTCAGAAAGTCTTTTCTATGTATCAGAGCTCCTCACACATGCATCTGCATGTCATGCTTCTCAAAAACAAGTGCGCAATACAGGCGCGAAAATGAGACTCTGCCTATGATTAGGGAAAGCCCCTAAAGAATAAGGAGTCAAAAACAGTGCCTGCCGATATAATCATATCAAAATACCCAGAATAAATGATTCCTCAAGGCTAAATATGTGTTAATAATGAATCGATTTAGCCCAGAAAAAGTCTACAGTCTTAATAAGCCCTTGTGAAGCCCTTATTTACTATCTTAATAAACATGGCTTACCGGATCCCATAGGGAAAATGACAGCTTCCAGCATTACATCGTCTTGTTAGAATGTGTCATACCTCAAGCAGTAAGAGACTGCACACTGTTCCCCCAACTGAAGTTAATTGCTCTCAACAGTCCTGTGTGGAACAGCCATGGATTTTAGTTACGGTGCTAAAATCATTTTCCTCATACAAACAGAAATCTTCATCTCTTTTCTGTTTCTGAGTAAATAGTACATACCAGCACTATTTTAAAATAACAAACTCTTGATTGAATAATAAAAACTACAGTTAAACACTAAAAAACTCTAAGCCATCTCCGTGGAGATGTTGCCTGTACAACGGCAAAGAGAATGACTGGGGTAGGCGGAGCCTAGGAGGGATCATGTGACCAGCTTTGCTGGGCTCTTTGCCATTTCCTGTTGGGGAAGAGAATATCCCACAAGTAAGGATGACGCCGTGGACCGGACACACCTATGTTGGAGAAAATCCTCATTTCTGAGGAGTCTATAATTGTTCCCAAGAAGGGAACCCTTGTTGACGGGGATAGAGAACTCTTTTCCACGTTCACTTTCCAGCCGTGCGATCTGAGAAAGGCCAGGACGATGTCCGTGTGAGCCTTTGCTCGAGGGAGGGACGACGCTTGAATTAGAATGTCGTCCAGGTAAGGTACTACTGCAATGCCCCTTGGTCTTAGCACAGCTAGAAGGGACCCTAGTACCTTTGTGAAAATCCTTGGAGCAGTGGCTAATCCGAAAGGAAGCGCCACGAACTGGTAATGTTTGTCCAGGAATGCAAACCTTAGGAACCGATGATGTTCCTTGTGGATAGGAATATGTAGATACGCATCCTTTAAATCCACCGTGGTCATGAATTGACCTTCCTGGATGGAAGGAAGGATAGTTCGAATGGTTTCCATCTTGAAAGATGGGACCTTGAGAAATTTGTTTAAGATCTTGAGATCTAGGATTGGTCTGAATGTTCCCTCTTTTTTGGGAACTATGAACAGATTGGAGTAGAACCCCATCCCTTGTTCTCTCAATGGAACAGGATGAATCACTCCCATTTTTAACAGGTCTTCTACGCAAAGTAAGAACGCCTGTCTTTTTATGTGGTCTGAAGACAACTGAGACCTGTGGAACCTTCCCCTTGGGGGAAGTCCCTTGAATTCCAGAAGATAACCCTGGGAGACTATTTCTAGCGCCCAAGGATCCAGAACATCTCTTGCCCAAGCCTGAGCGAAGAGAGAGAGTCTGCCCCCCACCAGATCCGGTCCCGGATCGGGGGCCGATATTTCATGCTGTCTTGGTAGCAGTGGCAGGTTTCTTTGCCTGCTTTCCCTTGTTCCAGCCTTGCATTGGTCTCCAAGCTGGCTTGGCCTGAGAAGTATTACCTTCTTGCTTAGAGGACGTAGCACCTTGGGCTGGTCCGTTTTTACGAAAGGGACGAAAATTAGGTCTATTTTTTGCCTTGAAAGGCCGATCCTGAGGAAGGGCATGGCCCTTACCCCCAGTGATATCAGAGATAATCTCTTTCAAGTCAGGACCAAACAGCGTTTTCCCCTTGAAAGGAATGTTTAGTAGCTTGTTCTTGGAAGACGCATCAGCCGACCAAGATTTCAACCAAAGCGCTCTGCGCGCCACAATAGCAAACCCAGAATTCTTAGCCGCTAACTTAGCCAATTGCAAAGAGGCGTCAAGAGTGAAAGAATTAGCCAATTTGAGAGCATTGACTCTGTCCATAATCTCCTCATAAGGAGGCGAGTCACTATCGAGCACCTTAATCAGTTCATCAAACCAGAAATATGCGGCTGTAGTGACAGGGACAATGCATGAAATGGGTTGTAGAAGGTAACCCTGCTGAACAAACATCTTTTTAAGCAAACCTTCTAATTTTTTATCCATAGGATCTTTGAAAGCACAACTATCCTCTATGGGAATAGTGGTGCGTTTGTTTAAAGTAGAAACCGCTCCCTCGACCTTGGGGACTGACTGCCATAAGTCCTTTCTGGGGTCGACCATAGGAAACAATTTTTTAAATATGGGGGGAGGGACGAAAGGAATACCGGGCCTTTCCCCTTCTTTATTAACAATGTCCGCCACCCGCTTGGGTATAGGAAAAGCTTCTGGGAGCCCCGGCACCTCTAGGAACTTGTCCATTTTACATAGTTTCTCTGGGATGACCAAATTTTCACAATCATCCAGAGTGGATAATACCTCCTTAAGCAAAATGCGGAGATGTTCCAATTTAAATTTAAAAGTAATCACATCAGATTCAGCCTGCTGAGAAATATTCCCTAAATCAGTAATTTCTCCCTCAGACAAAACCTCCCTGGCCCCCTCAGATTGGGTTAGGGGCCCTTCAGAGATATTAATATCAGCGTCGTCATGCTCTTCAGTAACTAAAACAGAGCATCCACGCTTACGCTGAACAGGGTTCATTTTGGCTAAAATGTTTTTGACAGAATTATCCATTACAGCCGTTAATTGTTGCATAGTAAGGAGTATTGGCGCGCTAGATGTACTAGGGGCCTCCTGAGTGGGCAAGACTCGTGTAGACGAAGGAGGGAATGATGCAGTACCATGCTTACTCCCCTCACTTGAGGAATCATCTTGGGCATCATTGTCATTATCACATAAATCACATTTATTTAAATGAATAGGAATTCTGGCTTCCCCACATTCAGAACACAGTCTATCTGGTAGTTCAGACATGTTAAACAGGCATAAACTTGATAAGAAAGTACAAAAAACGTTTTGAAATAAAACCGTTACTGTCACTTTAAATTTTAAACTGAACACACTTTATTACTGCAATTGCGAAAAAACATGAAGGAATTGTTCAAAATTCACCAAACTTTCACCACAGTGTCTTAAAGCCTTGAAAATATTGCACACCAAATTTGGAAGCTTTAACCCTTAAAATAACGGAACCGGAGCCGTTTTAAGCTTTAACCCCTTTACAGTCCCTGGTATCTGCTTTGCTGAGACCCAACCAAACCCAAGGGGAATACGATACCAAATGATGCCTTCAGAAGTCTTTTTTAAGTATCAGAGCTCCTCTCACATGCGACTGCATGCCATGCCTCTCAAAAACAAGTGCGCAACACCGGCGCGAAAATGAGACTCTGCCTATGCTTTGGGAAAGCCCCTAAAGAATAAGGTGTCTAAAACAGTGCCTGCCGATATTATATCAAAATACCCAGAATAAATGATTCCTCAAGGCTAAATAAGTGTTAATATCAATCGATTTAGCCCAAAAAATGTCTACAGTCTAAATAAGCCCTTGTGAAGCCCTTATTTACAATCGTAATAAACATGGCTTACCGGATCCCATAGGGAAAATGACAGCTTCCAGCATTACATCGTCTTGTTAGAATGTGTCATACCTCAAGCAGCAAAGACTGCAAACTGTTCCCCCAACTGAAGTTAATGCTCTCAACAGTCCTGTGTGGAACAGCCATGGATTTTAGTTACGGTTGCTAAAATCATTTTCCTCATACAAACAGAATTCTTCATCTCTTTTCTGTTTCTGAGTAAATAGTACGTACCAGCACTATTTGAAAATAACAAACTCTTGATTGAATAATGAAAAACTACAGTTAAACACTAAAAAACTCTAAGCCATCTCCGTGGAGATGTTGCCTGTACAACGGCAAAGAGAATGACTGGGGTAGGCGGAGCCTAGGAGGGATCATGTGACCAGCTTTGCTGGGCTCTTTGCCATTTCCTGTTGGGGAAGAGAATATCCCACAAGTAAGGATGACGCCGTGGACCGGACACACCTATGTTGGAGAAATATAACTTTTATTTATTTCTTTAAAACATTTAATGACATGAAAACAAAACATATAAAATAGGGAGATTTGATGTTTTCAAAAAGTGTATCCCAAATGGTACTAAATTGTCATTAGTAAGTCATATATGAACAGCTAGATAATTGCTGTTTAATAAATAAACTCTATCAATCTGTATTTTGTTTTCCTATTACCATGGGAATTTACTTGTACTCATTAGTGTCAAATTTCCCTAGAGATGATCTAAGTCATCAAAAATTACTTGCTTATGGTAAAAATTGGTGTGAAAAACATTAAAATTGCTGTGTCAGGGATCACACAGGGAGATAGTGTATAACCTATTGGTGTAGCTTGCGATCTCAACTTTAATGGGGAATTATGTCAAATATTTGGTGTAACAATATATTCCAAACTTGTTGTTTATTACCGATTGTTGAGTGAGGTGCTTAAACAAAGTTGCAGCATTGCCCCATCCCAAAACTAACTTGTTTGGTTTGGACCACAGGATAGCATGAGTAATGCCTAATAAATTCTTAAATATAAGGATTGTCCCCAAAAAAAGTACACAGTATTAAGTAGAAATACCCCCCTCAGGAGTTAAAGTATTATTGGAGACGTCTTCCAATAATATGATAGTGTTCTGTGACACAGCTGGTTTTGTTAAAATATTATGTATATGCGCTTCTCGTTATACATAAGGGGAATTACCCCTAGATTACAGTATTCTAAATCTATATATTTTAGCTTAAGACCCGTTAAAGGGTGATGGACACAGTGTCACTGGTTAGAGGTAGTAAATAAGGCTATCGTAAGTAAAGCTATCAAAAAGTAGGAGCAATGTGGATACTCCACAATCCAACAATGACCATACACTATAATTTTACGATAGTTCAATAGCTAATTTTTTACCTAATTTTTTACCCGCTAACTGCCCACCAAGTTTAAGCTAAATTGCCGACATACGGCCAAATTTCTATTTTAGACAAAGAGCATAAGGAGAAGCAGAGCGAACGCCTGACGCGCGTTTCGCATACTGCTTTGTCAAAGGCGCCGAACGTCCTTCATGCCTCCTCATTTATATTCACGCCAGCCAATCAAAAAAGAGGTGTGTGTAAAACACGTGATAAGGGTAACCAATCCTGAAGCATTGACAACGTCATTGAAAATGGTTGCATATTACTGGGCTAAGAAAAGTAGAGGTGTGTAGTGTAGCCGGCCAATCAGGTTACAAATTCGGGCAAAAGTGTAAACAAACCGTTAGAGATAGACTGTCAGAGATCGAGTCTATATTGATTTTGTGTTACGCAAAGGTTAGCTGTTAGGGAATCACTTATGAAGTGTGTCCCTTTGACAGTCGCCTATATTAAAAGTACATCTTAGATGTTATAATCGAGTGAAAATCGTACTAATACTGAGTATTAAAATAAATTGCCTATCCTTTTGAAAAACTTATACATGTTTACACACCTTAGACAGTATTGATCATTTATATTCATTCCGTTATTCTGTAACCTGGTATCTTAGGCGGATGTACCTTATTCTGAAATTAGCAATGCTGATTGTTTGGGAAAATCTTTTATATATTAATATATTGGAAAAGAAAAATATATTTAATATGTGTCAAAAAAACATAATTTATGTAAGAACTTACCTGATAAATTCATTTCTTTCATATTAGCAAGAGTCCATGAGCTAGTGACGTATGGGATATACATTCCTACCAGGAGGGGCAAAGTTTCCCAAACCTTAAAATGCCTATAAATACACCCCTCACCACACCCACAATTCAGTTTAACGAATAGCCAAGAAGTGGGGTGATAAGAAAAAAGTGCGAAAGCATATAAAATAAGGAATTGGAATAATTGTGCTTTATACAAAAAAATCATAACCACCACAAAAAAAGGGCGGGCCTCATGGACTCTTGCTAATATGAAAGAAATGAATTTATCAGGTAAGTTCTTACATAAATTATGTTTTCTTTCATGTAATTAGCAAGAGTCCATGAGCTAGTGACGTATGGGATAATGACTACCCAAGATGTGGATCTTTCCACACAAGAGTCACTAGAGAGGGAGGGATAAAATAAAGACAGCCAATTCCTGCTGAAAATAATCCACACCCAAAATAAAGTTTAATGAAAAACATAAGCAGAAGATTCAAACTGAAAATGCTGCCTGAAGTACTTTTCTACCAAAAACTGCTTCAGAAGAAGAAAATACAACAAAATGGTAGAATTTGGTAAAAGTATGCAAAGAGGACCAAGTTGCCGCTTTGCAAATCTAATCAACCGAAGCTTCATTCCTAAACGCCCAGGAAGTAGAAACTGACCTAGTAGAATGAGCTGTAATCCTATGAGGCGGAGTCTTACCCGACTCAACATAGGCAAGATGAAATAAAGATTTCAACCAAGATGCCAAAGAAATGGCAGAAGTTTTCTGGCTTTTCTAAAACCAAACCAAAAGATAACAAATAAACTTGAAGTCTTTCGGAAAGACTTAGTAGCTTCAACATAATATTTCAAAGCTCTAATAACATCCAAAGAATGCAACGATTTCTCCTTAGAATTCTTAGGATTAAGACATAATGAAGGAACCACAATGTCTCTACGAATGTTGTTGGAATTCACAACTTAGGTAAAAATTCAAAAGAAGTTCGCAACACTGCCTTATCCTGATGAAAAATCAGAAAAGGAGACTCACAAGAAAGAGCAGATAATTCAGAAACTCTTCTGGCAGAAGGGATGGCCAAAAGGAACAAAACTTTCCAAGAAAGTAATTTAATATCCAATGAATGCATAGGTTCAAATGGAGGAGCTTGAAGAACCCCCAGAACCAAATTCAAACTCCAAGGAGGAGAAATTGACTTAATGACAGGCTTTATACGAACCAAAGCTTGTACAAAACAATGAATATCAGGAAGAATAGCAATCTGTCTGTGAAAAAGAACAGAAAGAGCAGAGATTTGACCTTTCAAGGAACTTGCGGACAAACCCTTATCTAAACCATCCTGAAGAAACTGTAATATTCTCGGTATTCTAAAAGAATGCCAAGAAAAAATGATGAGAAAGACACCAAGAAATATAAGTCTTCCAGACTCTATAATATATCTCTCTGGATACAGATTTACGAGCCTGTAACATATCATTAATCACAGAGTCAGAGAAACCTCTTTGACCAAGAATCAAGCGTTCAATCTCCATACCTTTAAATTTAAGGATTTCAGATCCTGATGGAAAAAAGGACCTTGAGACAAAAGGTCTGGTCTTAACGGAAGAGTCCACGGTTGGCAAGAGGCCATCCGGACAAGATCCGCATACCAAAACCTGTGAGGCCATGCCGGAGCTACCAGCAGAACAAACGAGCATTCCTTCAGAATCTTGGAGATTACTCTTGGAAGAAGAACTAGAGGCGGAAAGATATAGGCAGGATGATACTTCCAAGGAAGTGATAATGCATCCACTGCCTCCGCCTGAGGATCCCGGGATCTGGACAGATACCTGGGAAGTTTCTTGTTTAGATGAGAAGCCATCAGATCTATTTCTGGAAGTTCCCACATTTGAACAATCTGAAGAAATACCTCTGGGTGAAGAGACCATTCGCCCGGATGCAACGTTTGGCGACTGAGATAATCCGCTTTCCAATTGTCCATACCTGGGATATGAACCGCAGAGATTAGACAGGAGCTGGATTCCGCCCAAACCAAAATTCGAGATACTTCTTTCATAGCCAGAGGACTGTGAGTCCCTCCTTGATGATTGATGTATGCCACAGTTGTGACATTGTCTATCTGAAAACAAATGAACAACTCTCTCTTGAGAAGAGGCCAAGACTGAAGAGCTCTGAAAATTGCACGGAGTTCCAAATATTGATCGGAAATCTCACCTCCTGAGATTCCCAAACCCCTTGTGCCGTCAGATACCCCCACACAGCTCCCCAACCTGTAAGACTTGCATCTGTTGAGATTATAGTCCAGGTCGGAAGAACAAAGAAGCCCCCTGAACTAAACTATGGTGATCTGTCCACCATGTCAGAGAGTGTTGTAAAATCGGTTTAAAGATATTAATTGAGATATCTTTGAGTAAACCCTGCACCATTGGTTCAGCATACAGAGCTGAAGAGGTCGCATGTGAAAACGAGCAAAGGAGATCGCATCTGATTTAAAAAAACCTTATTTAAACGTTTACATTTAGAATCAAGAGGACCAGAATCCTCTATTTCTAATGCAAATAATACTTCTTTAAGTAAAGAACGAATAAATTCCATCTTGGACAAATACAAAGATTTATCAGCATCAACCTCTGAGACAGAAACCTCTGAACCAGAAGAACCATTATCAGTATCAGAATGATGATGTTCATTTAAAAATTCATCTGAAAAAAAGAGAAGTTTTAAAAGACTTTTATTTATACTAGAAGGAGAAATAACAGACATAGCCTTCTAAATGGATTTAAAAAATAAAATCTCTTATGTTATCAGGAACACTCTGAAAATTAGATGTTGACGGAACAGCAACAGGTAATGTAACAGTACTAAAGGAAATTTTATCTGCATTAATAAGTTTGACATGACATGCAATACAAATAACAGCTGGAGAAATAGATACCAAAAGTTTATAGCAGATACACTTAGCTTGGTAACTCCAGCACTGTGCAGTGATTTTCCTGAAGTATCTTCTGACTCAGTTGCAACGTGGAACATCTTGCAATATGTAAAAGAAAAAAACAACATATAAAGCAAAATTGATCAAATTCCTTAAATGACAGTTTCAGGAATGGGAAAAAATGCCAAAGAACAAGCTTCTAGCAACCAGAAGCAATAAAAAATGAGACTTAAATAATGTGGAGACAAAAGTGACGCCCATATTTTTTCGCGCCAAATAAGACGCCCACATTATTTGGCGCCTAAATGCTTTTTGGCGCCAAAAATGACGCCACATCCGGAACGCCGACATTTTTGGCGCAAAATAACGTCAAAGAATGACGCAACTTCCGGCGACACGTATGACGCCGGAAACGGAAATAGAATTTTTGCGCCAAAAAAGTCCGCGCCAAGAATGACGCAATAAAATGAAGCATTTTCAGCCCCCGCGAGCCTAACAGCCCACAGGGAAAAAGTCAAATTTTAAGGTAAAAAATGTTAAATTAAAATGCATTATCCCAAATATGAAACTGACTGTCTGAAAAATAAGGAAAGTTGAACATTCTGAGTCAAGGCAAATAAATGTTTGAATACATATATTTAGAACTTTATAAACAAAGTGCCCAACCATAGCTTGGAGTGTCACAGAAAATAAGACTTACTTACCCCAGGACACTCATCTACATATAGCAGATAGCCAAACCAGTACTGAAACGAGAATCAGCAGAGGTAATGGTATATATAAGAGTATATCGTCGATCTGAAAAGGGAGGTAAGAGATGAATCTCTACGACCGATAACAGAGAACCTATGAAATAGACCCCTTAGAAGGAGATCACTGCATTCAAATAGGCAATACTCTCCTCACATCCCTCTGACATTCACTGCACGCTGAGAGGAAAACCGGGCTCCAACTTGCTGCGGAGCGCATATCAACGTAGAATCTAGCACAAACTTACTTCACCACCTCCATCGGAGGCAAAGTTTGTAAAACTGAATTGTGGGTGTGGTGAGGGGTGTATTTATAGGCATTTTAAGGTTTGGGAAACTTTGCCCCTCCTGGTAGGAATGTATATCCCATACGTCACTAGCTCATGGACTCTTGCTAATTACATGAAAGAAAGAGAGATTATAAAGGTAGTTGTGTTCTGATCTCGTATCCAACATGTGTATTACCATGTCCATACAGATGTGTAGCTTATACATAGGTGATCTTTTTGAAAAAATAATCTGTTTGACAATATGTTCATTTCTCTATGTTAAATACCTAAATTATTAAACCAATAGATTCTGTTTTGATCTATTGGTTTTTAAATACATCCCTATTCACATATTTACCCTGTTCACACAAAATTGTTGTTTAGCTATAGATGAATGGATCAGTGTTTGTCACTGTCCATTCTTTCTTCTTGCTATACATATTCACATGTTTTTTTACATGTACATAATTGTGTGTTATTTATATCTAGATACCGTTATGTTAGTATATCATCCAGGGGGTTCGCTCCCAATAGTTCTATGACATAACTTGATTATATAGATCAATGATTATCACTCTCATATGAAGAGAGCTTAAATTGGGATATTAACCAGTCATCTATGGAGGTTTAAGGCCATCTATACTTACTCTGTATAGATATCAGGATATCAAAAAAGTGGTAGAACTCTGTTGTGGTATACCGACTCAAATATAGCCAACATGTGTAGGTTTCCATGTGTGACTATACTGATTATTTCTTATCTATTGTATGTTGTAGCTACCCATGCTCATGTGTTTACATGCACCATTTCTTAGTTTTCTGATGTTATCATCCCTTAGATCAGAAACAATTATATGTCACTGTATGTGAAATTATCTACAATCTCTGATTCAACCTTATTGTACATATGATTTGTGGCATCTTTCGTGGTTCTCATACATGTATATGGGATGGTTCAATGTGATCTGTGAGTATGGTAGTTTCATAGGTATGAACTAAAAGATAATTGTTCATTAAGGCCTTTGGGGGCCATGGTCTGAAGTCTAAAAATCCATTTTGTCTCTTCTCTTAGGAGAGTCGTTTCAATGTTACCACCTCTAATCCCTGGTCTGATTCTCTGTAATATCCAGCATGTTAGATCAGGTTTTCCTTTATGTTTGTCTAGAAAATGTTTGGCAACTGATGTAATTTTCTTTCCATTTTCCAAATCTTTTTCAGCGTTACGGATATTACCAATATATTCCCCAAGTCTTGTTCTCAGTTCTCTAGTTGACATGCCCACATATCTTTTGTTGCAAACACACTGTATGCAATATATGATGTTTCTAGTTCTACAATTGTAGAAGTCATTCATGTATATAGTCCCTTTGGGAAAAATCTCCATTTGTTGTACTTTACACATATATGGGCAGAACTTACATGTTCCACAAGGGTATGTGCCCTTGAGGTTATCTTTTCTTTTGTTAATATTTTTAATAAAATGACTCTTAACAATTTTATCTCTGATTGTGGGTGCTCGTCTCCACGAGACTTGTACTCTGTCCCCCACTTTCCTTGCTAGATCTTCATCTGTTTGGAGTATGTGAATATGTTTATTCAAAATTTGTGAGATTTCCTTATGTGAATCATTATAAGTGGCCACAAACCTCACTTTTTGATCGCTGTTCTCTTTTCTTTTAGGTACTAAGAGGTCCGATCTGCAGGTATGAAGTGATCTATGATATGCCTTCTTAAGTATTGAGTTTGGATAGCCCCTCTCTTTGAGCCGTATTTTAAGATCTTGGGCCTGTTCCTTAAAGTTTGTGATTTCTGAACAGTTACGCCTTAGGCGTAAAAATTCACCATATGGAATTGCTTTTTTAGTGGGGTTATGGTGTGCACTCTCAAATCTGAGTATGGAATTCGTTGCCGTTTCTTTTCTGTGTAAATCCGTTTGGATTATATTGAACATATCTCTGGTGATATTTAGATCCAAAAAAGTCACTGTATCATAGTTGACTTCAAAAGTTAATCTTAGATTCAAGTCATTGGTATTCAGCTCATTAATGAATGTCTTAAAGATGTCGATGTCCCCTTTCCATAAGATGAAGACATCATCAATGTACCTCAGCCACAACAAAATGTGTTCGGCATATTTCTGCATTTGATCTCCAAAAACAGTTTCTCTTTCCCACCATCCTAAGTACAAGTTGGCGTACGTAGGGGCACATGCTGTGCCCATTGCCGTGCCCCTTACTTGGAGGTAGAACTTATCGTTAAAAACAAAATAATTGTGGCTGAGGACAAATCTGAGTAAGTTCAGAATGAAATTGTTCTTCTCTATATTTTCTGATCCTTCCATTTTAAGGAAATACTCAATTGCATGACATCCCCATTTGTGATCAATTGACGTATAGAGGGATTCAACGTCACAGGTTGCAAAGAAAGTTTCCTCATCAAGGATTATCCCCTCTATTTTCCTCAAAACATCCATTGTGTCTCTCACATACGATGGTAATGTTAGGACAATTTCTCTAAGTCTGAAGTCTATATACCTTGATGCAGAAATATGCCGAACACATTTTGTTGTGGCTGAGGTACATTGATGATGTCTTCATCTTATGGAAAGGGGACATCGACATCTTTAAGACATTCATTAATGAGCTGAATACCAATGACTTGAATCTAAGATTAACTTTTGAAGTCAACTATGATACAGTGACTTTTTTGGATCTAAATATCACCAGAGATATGTTCAATATAATCCAAACGGATTTACACAGAAAAGAAACGGCAACGAATTCCATACTCAGATTTGAGAGTGCACACCATAACCCCACTAAAAAAGCAATTCCATATGGTGAATTTTTACGCCTACGGCGTAACTGTTCAGAAATCACAAAATTTAAGGAACAGGCCCAAGATCTTAAAATACGGCTCAAAGAGAGGGGCTATCCAAACTCAATACTTAAGAAGGCATATCATAGATCACTTCATACCTGCAGATCGGACCTCTTAGTACCTAAAAGAAAAGAGAACAGCGATCAAAAAGTGAGGTTTGTGGCCACTTATAATGATTCACATAAGGAAATCTCACAAATTTTGAATAAACATATTCACATACTCCAAACAGATGAAGATCTAGCAAGGAAAGTGGGGGACAGAGTACAAGTCTCGTGGAGACGAGCACCCACAATCAGAGATAAAATTGTTGAGTCATTTTATTAAAAATATTAACAAAAGAAAAGATAACCTCAAGGGCACATACCCTTGTGGAACATGTAAGTTCTGCCCATATATGTGTAAAGTACAACAAATGGAGATTTTTCCCAAAGGGACTATATACATGAATGACTTCTACAATTGTAGAACTAGAAACATCATATATTGCATACAGTGTGTTTGCAACAAAAGATATGTGGGCATGTCAACTAAAGAACTGAGAACAAGACTTGGGGAACATATTGGTAATATCCGTAACGCTGAAAAAGATTTGGAAAATGGAAAGAAAATTACATCAGTTGCCAAACATTTTCTAGACAAACATAAAGGAAAACCTGATCTAACATGCTGGATATTACAGAGAATCAGACCAGGGATTAGAGGTGGTAACATTGAAACGACTCTCCTAAGAGAAGAGACAAAATGGATTTTTAGACTTCAGACCATGGCCCCCAAAGGCCTTAATGAACAATTATCTTTTAGTTCATACCTATGAAACTACCATACTCACAGATCACATTGAACCATCCCATATACATGTATGAGAACCACGAAAGATGCCACAAATCATATGTACAATAAGGTTGAATCAGAGATTGTAGATAATTTCACATACAGTGACATATAATTGTTTCTGATCTAAGGGATGATAACATCAGAAAACTAAGAAATGGTGCATGTAAACACATGAGCATGGGTAGCTACAACATACAATAGATAAGAAATAATCAGTATAGTCACACATGGAAACCTACACATGTTAGCTATATTTGAGTCGGTATACCACAACAGAGTTCTACCACTTTTTTGATATCCTGATATCTATACAGAGTAAGTATAGATGGCCTTAAACCTCCATAGATGACTGGTTAATATCCCAATTTAAGCTCTCTTCATATGAGAGTGATAATCATTGATCTATATAATCAAGTTATGTCATAGAACTATTGGGAGCGAACCCCCTGGATGATATACTAACATAACGGTATCTAGATATAAATAACACACAATTATGTACATGTAAAAAAACATGTGAATATGTATAGCAAGAAGAAAGAATGGACAGTGACAAACACTGATCCATTCATCTATAGCTAAACAACAATTTTGTGTGAACAGGGTAAATATGTGAATAGGGATGTATTTAAAAACCAATAGATCAAAACAGAATCTATTGGTTTAATAATTTAGGTATTTAACATAGAGAAATGAACATATTGTCAAACAGATTATTTTTTCAAAAAGATCACCTATGTATAAGCTACACATCTGTATGGACATGGTAATACACATGTTGGATACGAGATCAGAACACAACTACCTTTATAATCTCTCTTTTTTGACACATATTAAATATATTTTTCTTTTCCAATATATTAATATATAAAAGATTTTCCCAAACAATCAGCATTGCTAATTTCAGAATAAGGTACATCCGCCTAAGATACCAGGTTACAGAATAACGGAATGAATATAAATGATCAATACTGTCTAAGGTGTGTAAACATGTATAAGTTTTTCAAAAGGATAGGCAATTTATTTTAATACTCAGTATTAGTACGATTTTCACTCGATTATAACATCTAAGATGTACTTTTAATATAGGCGACTGTCAAAGGGACACACTTCATAAGTGATTCCCTAACAGCTAACCTTTGCGTAACACAAAATCAATATAGACTCGATCTCTGACAGTCTATCTCTAACGGTTTGTTTACACTTTTGCCCGAATTTGTAACCTGATTGGCCGGCTACACTACACACCTCTACTTTTCTTTGCCCAGTAATATGCAACCATTTTCAATGACGTTGTCAATGCTTCAGGATTGGTTACCCTTATCACGTGTTTTACACACACCTCTTTTTTGATTGGCTGGCGTGAATATAAATGAGGAGGCATGAAGGACGTTCGGCGCCTTTGACAAAGCAGTATGCGAAACGCGCGTCAGGCGTTCGCTCTGCTTCTCCTTATGCTCTTTGTCTAAAATAGAAATTTGGCCGTATGTCGGCAATTTAGCTTAAACTTGGTGGGCAGTTAGCGGGTAAAAAATTAGGTAAAAAATTAGCTATTGAACTATCGTAAAATTATAGTGTATGGTCATTATTGGATTGTGGAGTATCCACATTGCTCCTACTTTTTGATAGCTTTACTTACGATAGCCTTATTTACTACCTCTAACCAGTGACACTGTGTCCATCACCCTTTAACGGGTCTTAAGCTAAAATATATCGATTTAGAATACTGTAATCTAGGGGTAATTCCCCTTATGTATAACGAGAAGCGCATATACATATTATTTTAACAAAACCAGCTGTGTCACAGAACACTATCATATTATTGGAAGACGTCTCCAATAATACTTTAACTCCTGAGGGGGGTATTTCTACTTAATACTGTGTACTTTTTTTGGGGACAATCCTTATATTTAAGAATTTATTAGGCATTACTCATGCTATCCTGTGGTCCAAACCAAACAAGTTAGTTTTGGGATGGGGCAATGCTGCAACTTTGTTTAAGCACCTCACTCAACAATCGGTAATAAACAACAAATTTGGAATATATTGTTACACCAAATATTTGACATAATTCCCCATTAAAGTTGAGATCGCAAGCTACACCAATAGGTTATACACTATCTCCCTGTGTGATCCCTGACACAGCAATTTTAATGTTTTTCACACCAATTTTTACCATAAGCAAGTAATTTTTGATGACTTAGATCATCTCTAGGGAAATTTGACACTAATGAGTACAAGTAAATTCCCATGGTAATAGGAAAACAAAATACAGATTGATAGAGTTTATTTATTAAACAGCAATTATCTAGCTGTTCATATATGACTTACTAATGACAATTTAGTACCATTTGGGATACACTTTTTGAAAACATCAAATCTCCCTATTTTATATGTTTTGTTTTCATGTCATTAAATGTTTTAAAGAAATAAATAAAAGTTATATTTTAATTTTCTCCTTAATGCCTTTTCTATAATATCAGATCGAAAATAAAGCTTTCCATTTAAGTGTGCCACAAGATACCTCTTTTTCTTTCTTTATATTTCTTTGCTATTAGAATCACTGATGCTCTCTCCTGTTTGATTCTGGCAATCAATCGAGGAAGCATCGGGAAGGGTGGAAACACATAAGCCATCCCGAAGATCCAAGGTGCTGTCAAAGCATCTATCAGAACCGCTCCCGGATCCCTGGATCTGGACCCGTAACGAGGAAGCTTGGCATTCTGTCGAGACGCCATGAGATCTATCTCTGGTGTGCCCCAGCGTCGAAGTATTCGGGCAAAGACCTCCGGATGAAGTTCCCACTCCCCCGGATGAAAAGTCTGACGACTTAAAAAATCCGCCTCCCAGTTCTCCACTCCCGGGATGTGGATTGCTGACAGGTGGCAAGAGTGAGACTCTGCCCAGCGAATTATCTTTGATACTTCCATCATTGCTAGGGAGCTTCTTGTCCCTCCCTGGTGGTTGATGTAAGCTACAGTCGTGATGTTGTCCGACTGAAACCTGATGAACCCCCGAGTTGTTAACTGGGGCCAAGCCAGAAGGGCATTGAGAACTGCTCTCAATTCCAGAATGTTTATTGGTAGGAGACTCTCCTCCTGATTCCATAGTCCCTGAGCCTTCAGAGAATTCCAGACAGCGCCCCAACCTAGTAGGCTGGCGTCTGTTGTTACAATTGTCCAGTCCGGCCTGCTGAATGGCATCCCCCTGGACAGATGTGGCCGAGAAAGCCACCAGAGAAGAGAATTTCTGGTCTCTTGATCCAGATTCAGAGTAGGGGACAAGTCTGAGTAATCCCCATTCTACTGACTTAGCATGCACAATTGCAGCGGTCTGAGATGTAGGCGTGCAAAGGGTACTATGTCCATTGCCGCTACCATTAAGCCGATCACCTCCATGCATTGAGCTACTGACGGGTGTTGAATGGAATGAAGGACACGGCATGCATTTTGAAGCTTTGTTAACCTGTCTTCTGTCAGGTAAATCTTCATTTCTACAGAATCTATCAGAGTCCCCAAGAAGGGAACTCTTGTGAGTGGAAAGAGAGAACTCTTCTTTTCGTTCACCTTCCATCCATGCGACCTTAGAAATGCCAGTACTAACTCTGTATGAGACTTGGCAGTTTGAAAGCTTGAAGCTTGTATCAGAATGTCGTCTAGGTACGGAGCTACCGAAATTCCTCGCGGTCTTAGTACCGCCAGAAGAGCACCCAGAACCTTTGTGAAGATTCTTGGAGCCGTAGCCAATCCGAATGGAAGAGCTACAAACTGGTAATGCCTGTCTAGAAAGGCAAATCTTAGATACCGGTAATGATCTTTGTGAATCGGTATGTGAAGGTAAGCATCCTTTAAATCCACTGTGGTCATGTACTGACCCTTTTGGATCATGGGTAAAATTGTCCGAATAGTTTCCATTTTGAACGATGGAACTCTTAGGAATTTGTTTAGGATCTTTAAATCCAAGATTGGCCTGAAAGTTCCCTCTTTTTTGGGAACCACAAACAGATTTGAGTAAAACCCTTGTCCTTGTTCCGACCGCGGAACCGGATGGATCACTCCCATTAATAAAAGATCTTGTGCGCAGCGTAGAAACGCCTCTTTCTTTATTTGGTTTGTTGACAACCTTGACAGATGAAATCTCCCTCTTGGGGGAGAGGATTTGAAGTCCAGAAGGTATCCCTGAGATATGATCTCTAACGCCCAGGGATCCTGGACATCTCTTGCCCAAGCCTGGGCGAAGAGAGAAAGTCTGCCCCCCATTAGATCCGTTCCCGGATCGGGGGCCCTCGATTCATGCTGTCTTAGGGGCAGCAGCAGGTTTCCTGGCCTGCTTGCCCTTGTTCCAGGACTGGTTAGGTCTCCAGCCTTGTCTGTAGCGAGCAACAGCTCCTTCCTGTTTTGGTGCAGAGGAAGTTGATGCTGCTCCTGCTTTGAAATTACGAAAGGAACGAAAATTAGACTGTCTAGCCTTAGGTTTGGCTCTGTCTTGAGGCAGGGCATGGCCTTTACCCCCTGTAATGTCAGCGATAATTTCTTTCAACCCGGGCCCGAATAAGGTCTGCCCTTTGAAAGGAATATTAAGCAATTTAGATTTAGAAGTAACATCAGCTGACCAGGATTTTAGCCACAGTGCTCTGCGCGCCTGAATGGCGAATCCGGAATTCTTAGCCGTAAGTTTAGTTAAATGTACTACGGCATCCGAAATAAATGAGTTAGCTAACTTAAGGGCTTTAAGTTTGTGTGTAATCTCATCTAATGGAGCTGATTCAAGTGTCTCTTCCAGAGACTCAAACCAAAATGCTGCTGCAGCCGTGACAGGCGCAATGCATGCAAGAGGTTGCAATATAAAACCTTGTTGAACAAACATTTTCTTAAGGTAACCTTCTAACTTTTTATCCATTGGATCTGAAAAGGCACAGCTATCCTCCACCGGGATAGTGGTACGCTTAGCTAAAGTAGAAACTGCTCCCTCCACCTTAGGGACCGTTTGCCATAAGTCCCGTGTGGTGGCGTCTATTGGAAACATCTTTCTAAATATTGGAGGGGGTGAGAACGGCACACCGGGTCTATCCCACTCCTTAGTAACAATTTCAGTAAGTCTCTTAGATATAGGAAAAACGTCAGTACTCGACGGTACCGCAAAATATTTATCCAACCTACACAATTTCTCTGGTATTGCAACTGTGTTACAATCATTCAGAGCCGCTAACACCTCCCCTAGTAATACACGGAGGTTTTCCAGCTTAAATTTAAAATTTGAAATATCTGAATCCAGTCTGTTTGGATCAGAACCGTCACCCGCAGAATGAAGCTCTCCGTCCTCATGTTCTGCAAATTGCGACGCAGTATCTGACATGGCCCTAATATTATCAGCGCACTCTGTTCTCACCCCAGAGTGATCACGCTTACCTCTTAGTTCTGGTAATTTAGCCAAAACTTCAGTCATAACAGTAGCCATATCCTGTAATGTGATTTGTAATGGCCGCCCAGATGTACTCGGCGCTACAATATCACGCACCTCCCGAGCGGGAGATGCAGGTACTGACACGTGAGGCGAGTTAGTCGGCATAACTCTCCCCTCGTTGTTTGGTGAAATATGCTCAATTTGTACAGATTGACTTTTATTTAAAGTAGCATCAATGCAGTTAGTACATAAATTTCTATTGGGCTCCACTTTGGCTTTAGCACATATAGCACAGATATCTTCCTCTGAATCAGACATGTTTAACACACTAGCAAATAAACTAGCAACTTGGAAATACTTTTCAAGTAATTTACTATAATATGCAAAACGTACTGTGCCTATAAGAAGCACAGAAGAAGTTATGACAGTTGAAAATTGATAAACTGAAAAGTTATAGCATCAAATCTTTGTAAAAAACACACTTTTAGCAAAGGATTGCTCCCATTAGCAAAGGATAATTAACCCTGATAGCAGAAAAAAAATACAGAAATAAACGTTTTTTATCACAGTCAACTACAATCTCACAGCTCTGCTGTGAGTGATTACCTCCCTCAAAACAAGTTTTGAAGACCCCTGAGTTCTGTAGAGATGAACCGGATCATGCAGGGAAGACAAACTTCTGACTGAAATTTTTTGATGCGTAGCAAAAGCGCCAAAAAAGGCCCCTCCCCCTCATACACAACAGTGAGAGAGATCAGTAAACTGTCATAAATTAAATAAAAACGACTGCCAAGTGGAAAAAATAGTGCCCAAAACATTTTTTCACCCAGTACCTCAGAAAATTAAACGATTTTACATGCCAGCAAAAAACGTTTAACATAAATAAATTAAGTGTTATTAAAAAGCCTGTTGCTAGTCCCTGCAAATTAGGCTAAAGTCTTATGCATACAGTATAATTCCAGTGAAGTGCCATTCCCCAGAATACTGAAGTGTAAAATATACATACATGACAGCCTGATACCAGTTGCTGCTACTGCATTTAAGGCTGAGTTCACATTATATCGGTATGGCAGAATTTTCTCATCAATTCCATTGTCAGAAAATAATAAGCTGCTACATACCTTTTGCAGATTAATCTGCCCGCTGTCCCCTGATCTGAAGTTTACCTCTCCTCAGATGGCCGAGAAACAGCAATATGATCTTAACTACTCCGGTTAAAATCATAGAAAAAACTCAGGTAGATTCTTCTTCAAATTCTACCAGAGAAGAAATAACACACTCCGGTGCTATTATAAAATAACAAACTTTTGATTGAAGGTATAAAACTAAGTATAATCACCACAGTCCTCTCACACATCCTATCTATTCGTTGGGTGCAAGAGAATGACTGGAGGTGACGTAGAGGGGAGGAGCTATATAGCAGCTCTGCTGGGTGAATCCTCTTGCACTTCCTGTTGGGGAGGAGTTAATATCCCAAAAGTAATGATGACCCGTGGACTGACCACACTTAACAGGAGAAAAGGACCTTGCGACAGAAGGTCTGGTCTTAACGGAAGAGTCCACGGTTGGCAAGAGGCCATCCGGACAAGATCCGCATACCAAAACCTGTGAGGGCATGCTGGAGCCACCAGCAGAACAAACGAGCATTCCTTCAGAATCTTGGAGATTACTCTTGGAAGAAGAACTAGAGGCGGAAAGATATAGGCAGGATGATACTTCCAAGGAAGTGACAATGCATCCACTGCTTCCGCTTGAGGATCCCTGGATCTGGACAGATACCTGGGAACTTTCTTGTTTAGATGAGAAGCCATCAGATCTATTTCTGGAAGTCCCCACATTTGAACAATCTGAAGAAATACCTCTGGGTGAAGAGACCATTCGCCCGGATGTAACGTTTGGCGACTGAGATAATCCGCTTCCCAATTGTCTATACCTGGGATATGAACCGCAGAAACTAGACAGGAGCTGGATTCCGCCCATACTAGTATCCGAGATACTTCTTTCATAGCCAGAGGAATGTGAGTCCCTCCTTGATGATTGATGTATGCCACAGTTGTGACATTGTCTGTCTGAAAACAAATGAACGATTCTCTCTTTAGAAGAGGCCATGACTGAAGAGCTCTGAAAATTGCACGGAGCTCCAAAAACAGAATTTATGTTTACCTGATAAATTACTTTCTCCAACGGTGTGTCCGGTCCACGGCGTCATCCTTACTTGTGGGATATTCTCTTCCCCAACAGGAAATGGCAAAGAGCCCAGCAAAGCTGGTCACATGATCCCTCCTAGGCTCCGCCTTCCCCAGTCATTCGACCGACGTAAAGGAGGAATATTTGCATAGGAGAAATCATATGATACCGTGGTGACTGTAGTTAAAGAAAATAAATTATCAGACCTGATTAAAAAACCAGGGCGGGCCGTGGACCGGACACACCGTTGGAGAAAGTAATTTATCAGGTAAACATAAATTCTGTTTTCTCCAACATAGGTGTGTCCGGTCCACGGCGTCATCCTTACTTGTGGGAACCAATACCAAAGCTTTAGGACACGGATGAAGGGAGGGAGCAAATCAGGTCACCTAAATGGAAGGCACCACGGCTTGCAAAACCTTTCTCCCAAAAATAGCCTCAGAAGAAGCAAAAGTATCAAACTTGTAAAATTTGGTAAAAGTGTGCAGTGAAGACCAAGTCGCTGCCTTACATATCTGATCAACAGAAGCCTCGTTCTTGAAGGCCCATGTGGAAGCCACAGCCCTAGTGGAATGAGCTGTGATTCTTTCAGGAGGCTGCCGTCCGGCAGTCTCATAAGCCAATCTGATGATGCTTTTAATCCAAAAAGAGAGAGAGGTAGAATTTGCTTTTTGACCTCTCCTTTTACCAGAATAAACAACAAACAAGGAAGATGTTTGTCTAAAATCCTTTGTAGCATCTAAATAGAATTTTTGAGCGCGAACAACATCCAAATTGTGCAACAAACGTTCCTTCTTTGAAACTGGATTCGGACACAAAGAAGGCACGACTATCTCCTGGTTAATGTTTTTGTTAGAAACAACTTTCGGAAGAAAACCAGGTTTAGTACGTAAAACCACCTTATCTGCATGGAACACCAGATAAGGAGGAGAACACTGCAGAGCAGATAATTCTGAAACTCTTCTAGCAGAAGAAATTGCAACCAAAAACAAAACTTTCCAAGATAATAACTTAATATCAACGGAATGTAAGGGTTCAAACGGAACCCCCTGAAGAACTGAAAGAACTAAATTGAGACTCCAAGGAGGAGTCAAAGGTTTGTAAACAGGCTTGATTCTAACCAGAGCCTGAACAAAGGCTTGAACATCTGGCACAGCTGCCAGCTTTTTGTGAAGTAACACAGACAAGGCAGAAATCTGTCCCTTCAAGGAACTTGCAGATAATCCTTTCTCCAATCCTTCTTGAAGAAAGGATAGAATCTTAGGAATTTTTACCTTGTCCCAAGGGAATCCTTTAGATTCACACCAACAGATATATTTTTTCCATATTTTGTGGTAAATTTTTCTAGTTACAGGCTTTCTGGCCTGAACAAGAGTATCAATAACAGAATCTGAGAACCCTCTCTTTGATAAGATCAAGCGTTCAATCTCCAAGCAGTCAGTTGGAGTGAGACCAGATTCGGATGTTCGAACGGACCTTGAACAAGAAGGTCTCGTCTCAAAGGTAGCTTCCATGGTGGAGCCGATGACATATTCACCAGGTCTGCATACCAAGTCCTGCGTGGCCACGCAGGAGCTATCAAGATCACCGATGCCCTCTCCTGATTGATCCTGGCTACCAGCCTGGGGATGAGAGGAAACGGCGGGAATACATAAGCTAGTTTGAAGGTCCAAGGTGCTACTAGTGCATCTACTAGAGTCGCCTTGGGATCCCTGGATCTGGAATGCCCCACAGTTGAGTAATGTGGGCAAAGATTTCCGGATGGAGTTCCCACTCCCCCGGATGTAATGTCTGACGACTCAGAAAATCCGCTTCCCAATTTTCCACTCCTGGGATGTGGATTGCAGACAAGTGGCAGGAGTGAGTCTCCGCCCATTGAATGATTTTGGTCACTTCTTCCATCGCCAGGGAACTCCTTGTTCCCCCCTGATGGTTGATGTACGCAACAGTCATGTTGTCTGATTGAAACCGTATGAACTTGGCCTTTGCTAGCTGAGGCCAAGCCTTGAGAGCATTGAGTATCGCTCTCAGTTCCAGAATATTTATCGGTAGAAGAGATTCTTCCCGAGACCAAAGACCCTGAGCTTTCAGGGGTCCCCAGACCGCGCCCCAGCCCATCAGACTGGCGTCGGTCGTGACAATGACCCACTCTGGTCTGCGGAAGCTCATCCCCTGTGACAGGTTGTCCAGGGACAGCCACCAACGGAGTGAATCTCTGGTCCTCTGATTTACTTGTATCGTCGGAGACAAGTCTGTATAGTCCCCATTCCACTGACTGAGCATGCACAGTTGTAATGGTCTTAGATGAATGCGCGCAAAAGGAACTATGTCCATTGCCGCTACCATCAAACCTATTACTTCCATGCACTGCGCTATGGAAGGAAGAGGAACGGAATGAAGTATTTGACAAGAGTTTAGAAGTTTTGTTTTTCTGGCCTCTGTCAGAAAAATCCTCATTTCTAAGGAGTCTATTATTGTTCCCAAGAAGGGAACCCTCGTTGACGGAGATAGAGAACTCTTTTCTACGTTCACTTTCCATCCGTGAGATCTGAGAAAGGCCAAGACAATGTCCGTGTGAGCCTTTGCTAGAGGAAGGGACGACGCTTGAATCAGAATGTCGTCCAAGTAAGGTACTACTGCAATGCCCCTTGGTCTTAGCACCGCTAGAAGGGACCCTAGTACCTTTGTGAAAATCCTTGGAGCAGTGGCTAATCCGAACGGAAGTGCCACGAACTGGTAATGCTTGTCCAGGAATGCGAACCTTAGGAACCGATGATGTTCCTTGTGGATAGGAATATGTAGATACGCATCCTTTAAATCCACCGTGGTCATGAATTGACCTTCCTGGATGGAAGGAAGAATTGTTCGAATGGTTTCCATTTTGAACGATGGAACCTTGAGAAACTTGTTTAGGATCTTGAGATCTAAGATTGGTCTGAACGTTCGCTCTTTTTTGGGAACTACGAACAGATTGGAGTAGAACCCCATCCCTTGTTCTCCTAATGGAACAGGATGAATCACTCCCATTTTTAACAGGTCTTCTACACAATGTAAGAATGCCTGTTTTTTTATGTGGTCTGAAGACAATTGAGACCTGTGGAACCTCCCCCTTGGGGGAAGCCCTTTGAATTCCAGAAGATAACCTTGGGAGACTATTTCTAGCGCCCAAGGATCCAGAACATCTCTTGCCCAAGCCTGAGCGAAGAGAGAGAGTCTGCCCCCCACCAGATCCGGTCCCGGATCGGGGGCCAACATCTCATGCTGTCTTGGTAGCAGTGGCAGGTTTCTTGGCCTGCTTTCCCTTGTTCCAGCCTTGCATTGGTCTCCAGGCTGGCTTGGCTTAGAGGACGTATAGTATTACCCTCTTGCTTAGAGGACGTAGCACTTGGGGCTGGTCCGTTTCTACGAAAGGGACGAAAATTAGGTTTATTTTTGGCCTTGAAAGACCTATCCTGAGGAAGGGCGTGGCCCTTGCCCCCAGTGATATCAGAGATAATCTCTTTCAAGTCAGGGCCAAACAGCGTTTTCCCCTTGAAAGGAATGTTAAGCAATTTGTTCTTGGAAGACGCATCCGCTGACCAAGATTTTAACCAAAGCGCTCTGCGCGCCACAATAGCAAACCCAGAATTTTTCGCCGCTAACCTAGCCAATTGCAAAGTGGCGTCTAGGGTGAAAGAATTAGCCAATTTGAGAGCACGGATTCTGTCCATAATCTCCTCATAAGAAGGAGAATTACTAGTGATCGCCTTTTCTAGCTCATCGAACCAGAAACACGCGGCTGTAGTGAAAGGGACAATGCATGAAATTGGTTGTAGAAGGTAACCTTGCTGAACAAACATCTTTTTAAGCAAACCTTCTAATTTTTTATCCATAGGATCTTTGAAAGCACAACTATCTTCTATGGGTATAGTGGTGCGTTTGTTTAAAGTAGAAACCGCCCCCTCGACCTTGGGGACTGTCTGCCATAAGTCCTTTCTGGGGTCGACCATAGGAAACAATTTTTTAAATATGGGGGGAGGGACGAAAGGTATACCGGGCCTTTCCCATTCTTTATTTACAATGTCCGCCACCCGCTTGGGTATAGGAAAAGCTTCGGGGGGCCCCGGGACCTCTAGGAACTTGTCCATTTTACATAGTTTCTCTGGGATGACCAAATTCTCACAATCATCCAGAGTGGATAACACCTCCTTAAGCAGAGCGCGGAGATGTTCCAACTTAAATTTAAATGTAATCACATCAGGTTCAGCTTGTTGAGAAATTTTCCCTGAATCTGAAATTTCTCCCTCAGACAAAACCTCCCTGGCCCCCTCAGACTGGTGTAGGGGCCCTTCAGAAACAATATCATCAGCGTCCTCATGCTCTTCAGTATTTTCTAAAACAGAGCAGTCGCGCTTTCGCTGATAAGTGGGCATTTTGGCTAAAATGTTTTTGATAGAATTATCCATTACAGCCGTTAATTGTTGCATAGTAAGGAGTATTGGCGCGCTAGATGTACTAGGGGCCTCTTGTGTGGGCAAGACTGGTGTAGACGAAGGAGGGGATGATGCAGTACCATGCTTACTCCCCTCACTTGAGGAATCATCTTGGGCATCATTTTCTCTAAATTTTGTGTCACATAAATCACATCTATTTAAATGAGAAGGGACCTTGGCTTCCCCACATTCAGAACACAGTCTATCTGGCAGTTCAGACATGTTAAACAGGCATAAACTTGATAACAAAGTACAAAAACCGTTTTAAAATAAAACCGTTACTGTCACTTTAAATTTTAAACTGAACACACTTTATTACTGCAATTGCGAAAAAGTATGAAGGAATTGTTCAAAATTCAACAAAATTTCACCACAGTGTCTTAAAGCCTTAAAAGTATTGCACACCAAATTTGGAAGCTTTAACCCTTAAAATAACGGAACCGGAGCCGTTTTTATATTTAACCCCTTTACAGTCCCTGGTATCTGCTTTGCTGAGACCCAACCAAGCCCAAAGGGGAATACGATACCAAATGACGCCTTCAGAAAGTCTTTTCTATGTATCAGAGCTCCTCACACATGCATCTGCATGTCATGCTTCTCAAAAACAAGTGCGCAATACAGGCGCGAAAATGAGACTCTGCCTATGATTAGGGAAAGCCCCTAGAGAATAAGGTGTCCAAAACAGTGCCTGCCGGTTATTTTACAAAATTCCCAAGATTAAAATAATTCCTCAAGGCTATGGAGTATAAAATATGTTTATATATAAATCGATTTAGCCAAGAAAATGTCTACAGTCTTAAAAAGCCCTTGTGAAGCCCTTATTTACTGTCTGTAATAAAATGGCTTACCGGATCCCATAGGGAAAATGACAGCTTCCAGCATTACATCGTCTTGTTAGAATGTGTCATACCTCAAGCAGCAAAAGTCTGCTCACTGTTCCCCCAACTGAAGTTAATTCCTCTCAACAGTCCTGTGTGGAACAGCCATCGATTTTAGTAACGGTTGCTAAAATCATTTTCCTCTTACAAACAGAAATCTTCATCTCTTTTCTGTTTCAGAGTAAATAGTACATACCAGCACTATTTTAAAATAACAAACTCTTGATTGAATAATAAAAACTACAGTTAAACACTAAAAAACTCTAAGCCATCTCCGTGGAGATGTTGCCTGTACAACGGCAAAGAGAATGACTGGGGAAGGCGGAGCCTAGGAGGGATCATGTGACCAGCTTTGCTGGGCTCTTTGCCATTTCCTGTTGGGGAAGAGAATATCCCACAAGTAAGGATGACGCCGTGGACCGGACACACCTATGTTGGAGAAATATTGATTGGTAATCTCACCTCCTGAGATTCCCAAACAGCTCCCCAACCTGTCAGACTTGCATCTGTTGAAATTACAGTCCAGGTCGGAAGAACAAAAGAAGCCCCCTGAACTAAACGATGGTGATCTGTCCACCACGTCAGAGAGTGTCGTACAATCGGTTTTAAAGATATTAATTGAGATATCTTTGTGTAATCCCTGCACCACTGGTTCAGCATACAGAGCTGAAGAGGTCGCATGTGAAAACAAGCAAAGGGGATCGCGTCCGATGCAGCAGTCATAAGACCTAGCATTTCCATGCATAAGGCTACCGAAGGGAATGATTGTGATTGAAGGTTTTGACAAGCTGAGATCAACTTTAGACGTCTCTTGTCTGTCAGAGACAGAGTCATGGACGCTGAATCTATCTGAAACCTAAAAAGGTTACCCTTTTCTGAAGAATCAATGAACTTTTCGGTAAATTGATCCTCCAACCATGATCTTGAAGAAACAACACAAGTCGATTCGTATGAGATTCTGCTAAATGTGAAGACTGAGCAAGTACCAAGATATGGTCCAAATAAGGAAATACCACAATACCCTGTTCTCTGATTACAGACAGAAGGGCACCGAGAACCTTTGTAAAAATTCTTGGAGCTGTTGCTAGGCCAAATGGCAGAGCCACAAACTGGTAATGCTTGTCTAGGAAAGAGAATCTCAGAAACTGATAGTGATCTGGATGAATAGGAATATGCAGATATGCATCTTGTAAATCTATTGTGGACATATAATGCCCTTGCTGAACAAAAGGCAGGATAGTCCTTATAGTTACCATTTTGAATGTTGGTATCCTTACATAACGATTCAATATTTTTAGATCCAGAACTGGTCTGAAGGAATTCTCCTTCTTTGGTACAATGAAGAGATTTGAATAAAACCCCAGACCCTGTTCCAGAACTGGAACTGGCATAATTACTCCAGCCAACTCTAGATCTGAAACACATTTCAGAAATGCTTGAGCCTTCGCTGGATTTACTGGGACACGAGAAAGAAAAAATCTCTTTGCAGGAGGCCTTATCTTGAAGCCAATTCTGTACCCTTCTGAAACAATGTTTTGAATCCAAATTTCTTTGAAAAATCGTAATCTGCCCCTTACCAGCTGAGCTGGAATGAGGGCCGCACCTTCATGTGAACTTGGGAGCTGGCTTTGGTTTTCTAAAAGGTTTGGATTTATTCCAGACTAGAGATGGTTTCCAAACTGATACCGCTCCTGTGGGTGAAGGATCAGGCTTTTGTTCCTTATTGTG
>NW_026511310.1:0-42342 GCF_027579735.1 Bombina bombina | reverse complement strand
AAAACTCTAAACCCCAGGTAAAAAACAATATTAAAAAAAAATTACTTCCTAAAACATAATTCCCATACTGAAACGGTTAGACTGCAAAGGGAAATACACAAAGACCTGACTCATGGCAAATATAAGTAAATACATATATTTAAAACTTTATATTAATACATAAAGCGCCAAACATGGCTGAGAGTGTCTTAAATAATGATACATACTTACCGAAAGACACCCATCCTCATATAGCAGACAGCCAAACCAGTACGGAAAACTATCAGCAGAGGTAATGGTATAAGAGTATATTGTCGAACTGAAAAGGGAGGTAGGAGATGAATCCCTATGACTGATAACAGAGACCCCTTGAAAAGATTTCCGATGAGTGAAATCATAAAAATCAACAGGTGATAATCTCTTCACATCCCTCTGATAAACACTGTACTCAGAGGAATTGGGCTTTAAAATTCTTAGAAGCGCTTATAGAAGAAAATCAAGCAAACTTACTTCACCACATCCATAGGAGGCAAAGTTTGTAAAAACTAAGGTGTGAGTGTGGTGGGAGTTGTATTTATAGGCATTTTGAGGTTTGGGAAACTTTGCCCCCCTCCTGATAGGAATGTATATCCCATACGTCACTAGCTCATGGACTCTTGCCATTTACATGAAAGAAATCTATTCATAAGGCTCTCTTTAAATTTGGTCGCAGGGATTGATCAAATGCCCCCCCCCTTTACAGATCAACATACTCCACTACCATTACCTCTGCTGATATGTTTCAGTACTGGTTTGGCTGTCTGCTACTTGATTAGTGAACGAGTGCCTATCGGTAAGTATGTTTTAAATTTGTATGTATAGACACTCATAACCATATTGTGGGCACTTTTAATTGTTAAAAGTTTATATATTATGTATATACAGCCCTGGGACAGAATAACAAAAAACATAATTTATGTAAGAACTTACCTGATAAATTCATTTCTTTCATATTAGCAAGAGTCCATGAGCTAGTGACGTATGGGATATACATTCCTACCAGGAGGGGCAAAGTTTCCCAAACCTCAAAATGCCTATAAATACACCCCTCACCACACCCACAATTCAGTTTAACGAATAGCCAAGAAGTGGGGTGATAAAAAAGTGCGAAAGCATATAAAATAAGGAATTGGAATAATTGTGCTTTATACAAAATCATAACCACCACAAAAAAGGGCGGGCCTCATGGACTCTTGCTAATATGAAAGAAATGAATTTATCAGGTAAGTTCTTACATAAATTATGTTTTCTTTCATGTAATTAGCAAGAGTCCATGAGCTAGTGACGTATGGGATAATGATTACCCAAGATGTGGATCTTTCCACACAAGAGTCACTAGAGAGGGAGGGATAAAATAAAGACAGCCAATTCCTGCTGAAAATAATCCACACCCAAAATAAAGTTTAATGAAAAACATAAGCAGAAGATTCAAACTGAAACCGCTGCCTGAAGTACTTTTCTACCATAAACTGCTTCAGAAGAAGAAAATACATCAAAATGGTAGAATTTAGTAAAAGTATGCAAAGAGGACCAAGTTGCTGCTTTGCAAATCTGATCAACCGAAGCTTCATTCCTAAACGCCCAGGAAGTAGAAACTGACCTAGTAGAATGAGCTGTAATCCTTTGAGGCGGAGTTTTACCCGACTCAACATAGGCAAGATGAATTAAAGATTTCAACCAAGATGCCAAAGAAATGGCAGAAGCTTTCTGGCCTTTTCTAGAACCGGAAAAGATGACAAATAGACTAGAAGTCTTTCGGAAAGATTTAGTAGCTTCAACATAATATTTCAAAGCTCTAACAACATCCAAAGAATGCAACGATTTCTCCTTAGAATTCTTAGGACATAATGAAGGAACCACAATTTCTCTACTAATGTTGTTGGAATTCACAACTTTAGGTAAAAATTCAAAAGAAGTTCGCAACACCGCCTTATCCTGATGAAAAATCAGAAAAGGAGACTCACAAGAAAGAGCAGATAATTCAGAAACTCTTCTGGCAGAAGAGATGGCCAAAAGGAACAAAACTTTCCAAGAAAGTAATTTAATGTCCAATGAATGCATAGGTTCAAACGGAGGAGCTTGAAGAGCCCCCAGAACCAAATTCAAACTCCAAGGAGGAGAAATTGACTTAATGACAGGTTTTATACGAACCAAAGCTTGTACAAAACAATGAATATCAGGAAGAATAGCAATCTTTCTGTGAAAAAGAACAGAAAGAGCAGAGATTTGTCCTTTCAAGGAACTTGCGGACAAACCCTTATCTAAACCATCCTGAAGAAACTGTAATATTCTCGGTATTCTAAAAGAATGCCAAGAAAAATGATGAGAAAGACACCAAGAAATATAAGTCTTCCAGACTCTATAATATATCTCTCTAGATACAGATTTACGAGCCTGTAACATAGTATTAATCACAGAGTCAGAGAAACCTCTTTGACCAAGAATCAAGCGTTCAATCTCCATACCTTTAAATTTAAGGATTTGAGATCCTGATGGAAAAAAGGACCTTGAGACAGAAGGTCTGGTCTTAACGGAAGAGTCCACGGTTGGCAAGAGGCCATCCGGACAAGATCCGCATACCAAAACCTGTGAGGCCATGCCGGAGCTACCAGCAGAACAAACGAGCATTCCTTCAGAATCTTGGAGATTACTCTTGGAAGAAGAACTAGAGGCGGAAAGATATAGGCAGGATGATACTTCCAAGGAAGTGATAATGCATCCACTGCCTCCGCCTGAGGATCCCGGGATCTGGACAGATACCTGGGAAGTCTCTTGTTTAGATGAGACGCCATCAGATCTATTTCTGGAAGTTCCCACATTTGAACAATTTGAAGAAATACCTCTGGGTGAAGAGACCATTCGCCCGGATGCAACGTTTGGCGACTGAGATAATCCGCTTCCCAATTGTCTATACCTGGGATATGAACCGCAGAGATTAGACAGGAGCTGGATTCCGCCCAAACCAAAATTCGAGATACTTCTTTCATAGCCAGAGGACTGTGAGTCCCTCCTTGATGATTGATGTATGCCACAGTTGTGACATTGTCTGTCTGAAAACAAATGAACGATTCTCTCTTCAGAAGAGGCCTAAACTGAAGAGCTCTGAAAATTGCACGGAGTTCCAAAATATTGATCGGTAATCTCACCTCCTGAGATTCCCAAACTCCTTGTGCCGTTAGAGATCCCCACACAGCTCCCCAACCTGTGAGACTTGCATCTGTTGAAATTACAGTCCAGGTCGGAAGCACAAAAGAAGCCCCCTGAATTAAACGATGGTGATCTGTCCACCACGTTAGAGTGTGTCGAACAATCGGTTTTAAAGATATTAATTGAGATATCTTTGTGTAATCCTTGCACCATTGATTCAGCATACAGAGCTGAAGAGGTCGCATGTGAAAACGAGCAAAGGGGATCGCGTCCGATGCAGCAGTCATAAGACCTAGAATTTCCATGCATAAGGCTACCGAAGGGAATGATTGTGACTGAAGGTTTCGACAAGCTGCAATCAATTTTAGACGTCTCTTGTCTGTTAAAGACAGAGTCATGGACACTGAATCTATCTGGAAACCCAGAAAGGTTACCCTTGTCTGAGGAATCAAATAACTTTTTGGTAAATTGATCCTCCAACCATGATCTTGAAGAAACACCACAAGTCGATTCGTATGAGATTCTGCTAAATGTAAAGACTGAGCAAGTACCAAGATATCGTCCAAATAAGGAAATACCACAATACCCTGTTCTCTGATTACAGACAGAAGGGCACCGAGAACCTTTGAAAAAATTCTTGGAGCTGTAGCTAGGCCAAACGGTAGAGCCACAAACTGGTAATGCTTGTCCAGAAAAGAGAATCTCAGGAACTGATAGTGATCTGGATGAATCGGAATATGCAGATATGCATCCTGTAAATCTATTGTGGACATATAATTCCCTTGCTGAACAAAAGGCAAGATAGTCCTTACAGTTACCATCTTGAACGTTGGTATCCTTACATAATGATTCAATATTTTTAGATCCAGAACTGGTCTGAAGGAATTCTCCTTCTTTGGTACAATGAAGAGATTTGAATAAAACCCCATCCCCTGTTCCGGAACTGGAACTGGCATAATTACTCCAGCCAACTCTAGATCTGAAACACAATTCAGAAATGCTTGAGCTTTCACTGGATTTACTGGGACACGGGAAAGAAAAAATCTCTTTGCAGGAGGTCTCATCTTGAAACCAATTCTGTACCCTTCTGAAACAATGTTCTGAATCCAAAGATTGTGAACAGAATTGATCCAAATTTCTTTGAAAAAACGTAACCTGCCCCCTACCAGCTGAGCTGGAATGAGGGCCGCACCTTCATGTGGACTTAGAAGCAGGCTTTGCCTTTCTAGCAGGCTTGGATTTATTCCAGACTGGAGATGGTTTCCAAACTGAAACTGCTCCTGAGGATGAAGGATCAGGCTTTTGTTCTTTGTTGAAACGAAAGGAACGAAAACAATTATTAGCCCTGTTTTTACCCTTAGATTTTTTATCCTGAGGTAAAAAAGTTCCTTTCCCACCAGTAACAGTTGAGATAATGGAATCCAACTGAGAACCAAATAATTTGTTACCCTGGAAAGAAATGGAAAGTAGAGTTGATTTAGAAGCCATATCAGCATTCCAAATTTTAAGCCATAAAGCTCTTCTAGCTAAAATAGCTAGAGACATAAACCTGACATCAACTCTAATAATATCAAAAATGGCATCACAGATAAAATTATTAGCATGCTGAAGAAGAAGAATAATATTATGAGAATCATGATCTGTTACTTGTTGTGCTAAAGTCTCCAACCAAAAAGTTGAAGCTGCAGCAACATCAGCCAAAGATATAGCAGGTCTAAGAAGATTACCTTAACACAGATAAGCTTTTCTTAGAAAGGATTCAATTTTCCTATCTAAAGGATCTTTAAACGAAGTACCATCTGACGTAGGAATAGTAGTACGTTTAGCAAGGGTAGAAATAGCCCCATCGACTTTAGGGATTTTGTCCCAAAATTCTAATCTGTCAGACGGCACAGGATATAATTGCTTAAAACGTTTAGAAGGAGTAAATGAATTACCCAATTTATCCCATTCTCTGGAAATTACTTCAGAAATAGCATTAGGAACAGGAAAAACTTCTGGAATAACCACAGGAGATTTAAATACCTTATCTAAACGTTTAGAATTAGTATCAAGAGGACCAGAATCCTCTATTTCTAAAGCAATTAGTACTTCTTTAAGTAAAGAACGAATAAATTCCATTTTAAATAAATATGATGATTTATCAGCATCAATCTCTGAGACAGAATCCTCTGAACCAGAAGAGTCATCAGAATCAGAATGATGATGTTCATTTAAAAATTCATCTGTAGAGAGAGAAGTTTAAAAAGATTTTTTATGTTTACTAGAAGGAGAAATAACAGACATAGCCTTCTTGATGGATTCAGAAACAAAATCTCTTATGTTATCAGGAACCTTCTGCACCTTAGATGTTGAGGGAACTGCAACAGGCAATGGTACATTACTAAAGGAAATATCTGCTTTAACAAGTTTGTCATGACAATCAATACAAACAACAGCCGGAGGAATAGCTACCAAAAGTTTACAGCAGATACACTTAGCTTTGGTAGTTCCAGCACTAGACAGCGATTTTCCTGAAGTATCTTCTGACTCAGATGCAACGTGAGACATCTTGCAATATGTAAGAGAAAAAACAACATATAAAGCAAAATTGATCAAATTCCTTAAATGACAGTTTCAGGAATGGGAAAAAATGCCAATAAACAAGCTTCTAGTAACCAGAAGCAAAGAAAAAATGACTGAAATAATGTGGAGACAAAAGCGACGCCCATATTTTTTGGCGCCAAATAATACGCCCACATTGGCGCCTAAATGCTTTTTGGCGCCAAAAATGACGCCACATCCGGAACGCCGACATTTTTGGCGCAAAAGGACGTCAAAAAATGACGCAACTTCCGGCGACACGTATGACTCCGGAAACAGAAAAGATTTTTTGCACCAAAAAAGTCCGCGCCAAGAATGACGCAATAAAATGAAGCATTTTCAGCCCCCGCGAGCCTAACAGCCCACAGGGAAAAAAAGTCAAATTTTTAAGGTAAGAAAAAATGATTGATTCAAATGCATTATCCCAAATATGAAACTGACTGTCTGAAAATAAGGAATGTTGAACATTCTGAGTCAAGGCAAATAAATGTTTGAATACATATATTTAGAACTTTATTTATAAAGTGCCCAACCATAGCTTAGAGTGTCACAGAAAATAAGATTTACTTACCCCAGGACACTCATCTACATGTTTGTAGAAAGCCAAACCAGTACTGAAATGAAAATCAGCAGAGGTAATGGTATATATAAGAGTATATCGTCGATCTGAAAAGGGAGGTAAGAGATGAATCTCTACGACCGATAACAGAGAACCTATGAAATAGACCCCGTAGAAGGAGATCACTGCATTCAAATAGGCAATACTCTCCTCACATCCCTCTGACATTCACTGCACGCTGAGAGGAAAACCGGGCTCCAACTTGCTGCGGAGCGCATATCAACGTAGAATCTAGCACAAACTTACTTCACCACCTCCATAGGAGGCAAAGTTTGTAAAACTGAATTGTGGGTGTGGTGAGGGGTGTATTTATAGGCATTTTGAGGTTTGGGAAACTTTGCCCCTCCTGGTAGGAATGTATATCCCATACGTCACTAGCTCATGGACTCTTGCTAATTACATGAAAGAAATGAAGATTTATCAGCATCAACCTCTGAGACAGAATCCTCTGAACCAGAAGAACCATTATCAGAATCAGAATGATGTTAATTTAAAAACTCATCTGAAAAATGAGAAGTTTCAAAAGACTTTTTACGTTTACTAGAAGGAGGAATAACAGACATAGCCTTCTTAATGGATTTAGAAACAAAATCTCTTATGTTATCAGGAACACTCTGAGCATCAGATGTTGACGGAACAGCAACAGGTAATGTAACAGTACTAAAGGAAATATTATCTGCATTAACAAGTTTGTCATGACAATCAGTACAAACAACAGCTGGAGGAACAGATACCATAAGTTTACAGCAGATACACTTAGCTTTGGTAGATCCAGCACCAGGCAGCGATTTTCCAGAAGTATCTTCTGACTCAGTGTTAACGTGGGACATCTTGCAATATGTAATAGAAAAAAACAACATATAAAGCAAAATTGATAAAATTCCTTAAATGACAGTTTCAGGAATGGGAAAAAATGCCAGTGAACAAGCTTCTAGCAACCAGAAGCAATAAATAATGAGACTTAAATAATGTGGAGACAATAGTGACGCCCATATTTTTTTAGCGCCAAAAAAGACGCCCACATTATTTGGCGCCTAAATGCTTTTGGCGCCAAAAATGACGCCACATCCGGAACGCCGACACTTTTGGCGCAAAAAAACGTAAAAAAATGACGCAACTTCCGGCGACACGTATGACGCCGGAAACAGAAAAAAAATTTGCGCCAAAAAAGTCCGAGCCAAGAATGACGCAATAAAATGAAGCATTTTCAGCCCCCGCGAGCCTAACAGCCCACAGGGAAAAAAGTCAAATTGATTTATTCATATGCATTATCCCAAATATGAAACTGACTGTCTGAAATAAGGAACATTGAACATCCTGAGTCAAGGCAAATAAATGTTTGAATACATATTTAGAACTTTATAAAAAAGTGCCCAACCATAGCTTAGAGTGTCACAGAAAATAAGACTTACTTACCCCAGGACACTCATCTACAAGTTGTAGAAAGCCAAACCAGTACTGAAACGAAAATCAGTAGAGGTAATGGTATATATAAGAGTATATCGTCGATCTGAAAAGGGAGGTAAGAGATGAATCTCTATGACCGATAACAGAGAACCTATGAAATAGACCCCGTAGAAGGAGATCATTGAATTCAAATATGCAATACTCTCCTCACATCCCTCTGACATTCACTGCACGCTGAGAGGAAAACCGGGCTCCAACCTGCTGCGGAGCGCATATCAACGTAGAATCTAGCACAAACTTACTTCACCACCTCCATAGGAGGCAAAGTATGTAAAACTGATTTGTGGGTGTGGTGAGGGGTGTATTTATAGGCATTTTGAGGTTTGGGAAACTTTGCCCCTCCTGGTAGGAATGTATATCCCATACGTCACTAGCTCATGGACTCTTGCCAATTACATGAAAGAAATTATGCTTACCTGATAATTTTATTTCCTTCGAGGGGAGGATAGTCCACAGCTTCATTCATTACTTGGGGGAAATAAGAACCTGGCCACCAAGAGGAGGCAAAGACAACACAGGCAAAGGCTTAAATACCTCCCCTACTTCCTTCATCCCCCAGTCATTCTGCCGAGGGAACAAGGAACAGTAGGATAAATAGGGAATAAATAGTGCCAGAAGAACAAAAACTAAATTTAGGTCCGCCCACCGGAGCAACGGGCGGGAGCTGTGGACTCTCCTCCCCTTGATAGAAATAAAATTATCAGGTAAGCATAATTCATTACTTGTGGCAACAAATACCCAAGCTCTAGAGGACACTGAATAAAAAACAGGAGGGCAAAAAAATAATAAATAAAAAGGTGGACCCTAATCTGAGGGCACCACAGCCTGTAAAAACAGAATTTATGTTTACCTGATAAATTACTTTCTCCAACGGTGTGTCCGGTCCACGGCGTCATCCTTACTTGTGGGAATATTCTCTTCCCCAACAGGAAATGGCAAAGAGCCCAGCAAAGCTGGTCACATGATCCCTCCTAGGCTCCGCCTACCCCAGTCATTCGACCGACGTTAAGGAGGAATATTTGCATAGGAGAAACCATATGGTACCGTGGTGACTGTAGTTAAAGAAAATAAATTATCAGACCTGATTAAAAAAACCAGGGCGGGCCGTGGACCCGACACACCGTTGGAGAAAGTAATTTATCAGGTAAACATAAATTCTGTTTTCTCCAACATAGGTGTGTCCGGTCCACGGCGTCATCCTTACTTGTGGGAACCAATACCAAAGCTTTAGGACACGGATGAAGGGAGGGAGCAATCAGGTCACCTAAATGGAAGGCACCACGGCTTGCAAAACCTTTCTCCCAAAAATAGCCTCAGAAGAAGCAAAAGTATCAAACTTGTAAAATTTGGTAAAAGTGTGCAGTGAAGACCAAGTCGCTGCCCTACATATCTGATCAACAGAAGCCTCGTTCTTGAAGGCCCATGTGGAAGCCACAGCCCTAGTGGAATGAGCTGTGATTCTTTCGGGAGGCTGCCGTCCGGCAGTCTCGTAAGCCAATCTGATGATGCTTTTAATCCAAAAAGAGAGAGAGGTAGAAGTTGCTTTTTGACCTCTCCTTTTACCAGAATAAACAACAAACAAGGAAGATGTTTGTCTAAAATCCTTTGTAGCATCTAAATAGAATTTTAGAGCGCGAACAACATCCAAATTGTGCAACAAACGTTCCTTCTTTGAAACTGGTTTCGGACACAGAGAAGGTACGATAATCTCCTGGTTAATGTTTTTGTTAGAAACAACTTTTGGAAGAAAACCAGGTTTAGTACGTAAAACCACCTTATCTGCATGGAACACCAGATAAGGAGGAGAACACTGCAGAGCAGATAATTCTGAAACTCTTCTAGCAGAAGAAATTGCAACTAAAAACAAAACCTTCCAAGATAATAACTTAATATCAACGGAATGCAAGGGTTCAAACGGAACCCCCTGAAGAACTGAAAGAACTAAATTGAGACTCCAAGGAGGAGTCAAAGGTTTGTAAACAGGCTTAATTCTAACCAGAGCCTGAACAAAGGCTTGAACATCTGGCACAGCAGCCAGTTTTTTGTGAAGTAACACCGACAAGGCAGAAATCTGTCCCTTCAGGGAACTTGCAGATAATCCTTTTTCCAATCCTTCTTGAAGGAAGGATAGAATCCTAGGAATCTTAACCTTGTCCCAAGAGAATCCTTTAGATTCACACCAACAGATATATTTTTTCCAAATTTTGTGGTAAATCTTTCTAGTTACAGGCTTTCTGGCCTGAACAAGAGTATCAATAACAGAATCTGAGAACCCTCGCTTCGATAAAATCAAGCGTTCAATCTCCAAGCAGTCAGCTGGAGTGAAACCAGATTCGGATGTTCGAACGGACCCTGAACAAGAAGGTCTCGTCTCAAAGGTAGCTTCCAAGGTGGAGCCGATGACATATTCACCAGATCTGCATACCAAGTCCTGCGTGGCCACGCAGGAGCTATCAAGATCACTGACGCCCTCTCCTGATTGATCCTGGCTACCAGCCTGGGGATGAGAGGAAACGGCGGGAACACATAAGCTAGTCTGAAGGTCCAAGGTGCTACTAGTGCATCCACTAGAGCCGCCTTGGGATCCCTGGATCTGGACCCGTAGCAAGGAACTTTGAAGTTCTGACGAGAGGCCATCAGATCCATGTCTGGAATGCCCCACAGCTGAGTGACTTGGGCAAAGATTTCCGGATGGAGTTCCCACTCCCCCGGATGCAATGTCTGACGACTCAGAAAATCCGCTTCCCAATTTTCCACTCCTGGGATGTGGATAGCAGACAGGTGGCAGGAGTGAGACTCCGCCCATAGAATGATTTTGGTCACTTCTTCCATCGCTAGGGAACTCCTTGTTCCCCCCTGATGGTTGATGTACGCAACAGTTGTCATGTTGTCTGATTGAAACCGTATGAACTTGGCCCTCGCTAGCTGAGGCCAAGCCTTGAGAGCATTGAATATCGCTCTCAGTTCCAGAATATTTATCGGTAGAAGAGATTCTTCCCGAGACCAAAGACCCTGAGCTTTCAGGGATCCCCAGACCGCGCCCCAGCCCATCAGACTGGCGTCGGTCGTGACAATGACCCACTCTGGTCTGCGGAATGTCATCCCTTGTGACAGGTTGTCCAGGGACAGCCACCAACGGAGTGAGTCCCTGGTCCTCTGATTTACTTGTATCTTCGGAGACAAGTCTGTATAGTCCCCATTCCACTGACTGAGCATGCACAGTTGTAATGGTCTTAGATGAATGCGCGCAAAAGGAACTATGTCCATTGCCGCTACCATCAACCCGATCACTTCCATGCACTGAGCTATGGAAGGAAGAGGAACGGAATGAAGTATCCGACAAGAGTCTAGAAGCTTTGTTTTTCTGGCCTCTGTCAGAAAAATCCTCATTTCTAAGGAGTCTATTATTGTTCCCAAGAAGGGAACCCTTGTTGACGGGGATAGAGAACTCTTTTCCACGTTCACTTTCCACCCGTGAGATCTGAGAAAGGCCAGGACAATGTCCGTGTGAGCCTTTGCTTGAGGAAGGGACGACGCTTGAATCAGAATGTCGTCCAAGTAAGGTACTACAGCAATGCCCCTTGGTCTTAGCACAGCTAGAAGGGACCCCAGTACCTTTGTGAAAATCCTTGGAGCAGTGGCTAATCCGAAAGGAAGCGCCACGAACTGGTAATGTTTGTCCAGGAATGCGAACCTTAGGAACCGATGATGTTCCTTGTGGATAGGAATATGTAGATATGCATCCTTTAAATCCACCGTGGTCATGAATTGACCTTCCTGGATGGAAGGAAGAATAGTTCGAATGGTTTCCATCTTGAACGATGGAACCTTGAGAAACTTGTTTAAGATCTTGAGATCTAAGATTGGTCTGAACGTTCCCTCTTTTTTGGGAACTATGAACAGATTGGAGTAGAACCCCATCCCTTGTTCTCTTAATGGAACAGGATGAATCACTCCCATTTTTAACAGGTCTTCTACACAATGTAAGAATGCCTGTCTTTTTATGTGGTCTGAAGACAACTGAGACCTGTGGAACCTCCCCCTTGGGGGAAGTCCCTTGAATTCCAGAAGATAACCTTGGTAGACTATTTCTAGCGCCCAAGGATCCAGAACATCTCTTGCCCAAGCCTGAGCGAAGAGAGAGAGTCTGCCCCCCACCAGATCCGGTCCCGGATCGGGGGCCAACATTTCATGCTGTCTTGGTAGCAGTGGCAGGTTTCTTGGCCTGCTTTCCCTTGTTCCAGCCTTGCATTGGTCTCCAAGCTGGCTTGGCTTGAGAAGTATTACCCTCTTGCTTAGAGGACGTAGCACCTTGGGCTGGTCCGTTTCTACGAAAGGGACGAAAATTAGGTTTATTTTTTGCCTTGAAAGGCCGATCCTGAGGAAGGGCGTGGCCCTTACCCCCAGTGATATCAGAGATAATCTCTTTCAAGTCAGGGCCAAACAGCGTTTTCCCCTTGAAAGGAATGTTAAGTAGCTTGTTCTTGGAAGACGCATCAGCCGACCAAGATTTCAACCAAAGCGCTCTGCGCGCCACAATAGCAAACCCAGAATTCTTAGCCGCTAACCTAGCCAATTGCAAAGTGGCGTCTAGGGTGAAAGAATTAGCCAAGTTGAGAGCATTGATTCTGTCCATAATCTCCTCCAAAGGAGGAGAATCACTATCGACCGCTCTTATCAGATCATCGAACCAGAAACATGCGGCTGTAGCGACAGGGACAATGCATGAAATTGGTTGTAGAAGGTAACCTTGCTGAACAAACATCTTTTTAAGCAAACCTTCTAATTTTTTATCCATAGGATCTTTGAAAGCACAACTATCCTCTATGGGTATAGTGGTGCGTTTGTTTAAAGTGGAAACCGCTCCCTCGACCTTGGACTGTCTGCCATAAGTCCTTTCTGGGGTCGACCATAGGAAACAATTTTTTAAATATGGGGGGAGGGACGAAAGGAATACCGGGCCTTTCCCATTCTTTATTAACAATGTCCGCCACCCGCTTGGGTATAGGAAAAGCCTCTGGGAGCCCCGGCACCTCTAGGAACTTGTCCATTTTACAAAGTTTCTCTGGGATGACCAACTTGTCACAATCATCCAGAGTGGATAGTACCTCCTTAAGCAGAATGCGGAGATGTTCCAACTTAAATGCAATCACATCAGGTTCAGCCTGTTGAGAAATGTTCCCTGAATCAGTAATTTCTCCCTCAGACAAAACCTCCCTGGCCCCATCAGACTGGGTTAGGGGCCCTTCAGAAATATTATTATCAGCGTCGTCATGCTCTTCAGTATCTAAAACAGAGCAGCCGCGCTTACGCTGATAAGTGTTCATTTTGGCTAAAATGTTTTTGACAGAATTATCCATTACAGCCGTTAATTGTTGCATAGTAAGGAGTATTGGCGCGCTAGATGTACTAGGGGCCTCCTGAGTGGGCAAGACTCGTGTAGACGAAGGAGGGAATGATGCAGTACCATGCTTACTCCCCTCACTTGAGGAATCATCTTGGGCATCATTATCATTATCACATAAATCACATTTATTTAAATGAATAGGAATTCTGGCTTCCCCACATTCAGAACACAGTCTATCTGGTAGTTCAGACATGTTAAACAGGCATACACTTGATAACAAAGTACAAAAAACGTTTTAAAATAAAACCGTTACTGTCACTTTAAATTTTAAACTGAACACACTTTATTACTGCAATTGCGAAAAAACATGAAGGAATTGTTCAAAATTCACCAAATTTTCACCACAGTGTCTTAAAGCCTTAAAAGTATTGCACACCAAATTTGGAAGCTTTAACCCTTAAAATAACGGAACCGGAGCCGTTTTGAACTTTAACCCCTTTACAGTCCCTGGTATCAGCTTTGCTGAGACCCAACCAAGCCCAAAGGGGAATACGATACCAAATGACGCCTTCAGAAAGTCTTTTCTAAGTATCAGAGCTCCTCTCACATGCGACTGCATGCCATGCCTCTCAAAAACAAGTGCGCCACACCGGCGCGAAAATGAGGCTCTGCTTATGCTTTGGGAAAGCCCCTAAAGAATAAGGTGTCTAAAACAGTGCCTGCCGATATTATTATATCAAAATACCCAGATAAAATGATTCCTCAAGGCTAAATATGTGTTAATAATGAATCGATTTAGCCCAGAAAAAGTCTACAGTTTTAATAAGCCCTTGTGAAGCCCTTATTTACGATCGTAATAAACATGGCTTACCGGATCCCATAGGGAAAATGACAGCTTCCAGCATTACATCGTCTTGTTAGAATGTGTCATACCTCAAGCAGTAAGAGACTGCACACTGTTCCCCCAACTGAAGTTAATTGCTCTCAACAGTCCTGTGTGGAACAGCCATGGATTTTAGTGACGGTTGCTAAAATCATTTTCCTCATACAAACAGAAATCTTCATCTCTTTTCTGTTTCTGAGTAAATAGTACATACCAGCACTATTTCAAAATAACAAACTCTTGATTGAATAATAAAAACTACAGTTAAACACTAAAAAACTCTAAGCCATCTCCGTGGAGATGTTGCCTGTACAACGGCAAAGAGAATGACTGGGGTAGGCGGAGCCTAGGAGGGATCATGTGACCAGCTTTGCTGGGCTCTTTGCCATTTCCTGTTGGGGAAGAGAATATTCCCACAAGTAAGGATGACGCCGTGGACCGGACACACCTATGTTGGAGAAACCTTTTCTCCCAAAACTGCTTCCGCCGAAGCAAAAACGTCAAATTTGTAAAACTTTGCAAAGGTATGTAAGGAGGACCAGGTAGCCGTCTTACAAATCTGCTCCATAGAGGCCTCATTCTTGAAGGCCCAAGAAGAAGCCACGGCTCTAGTCAAATGAGCTGTGATCCTCTGAGGAGGCTTATGTCCCGCTGTCTCTCAGGCTAAGCGAATCATGCTCCACAACCAAAAGGACAAAAGTAGAAGAGGCTTTCTGCCCCTTGCACTTCCCTGCATACACCACAAAAAGAGATGTAGACTGTCTGAAATCCTTAGTAGCCTGAAGATAAAACTTCAAGGATCGAACCCCGTCCAAATTATGAAGTAACCCCTCCTTAGGAGAAGAGGGGTTAGGACACAAAGGAGGAACTACTATTTGCTGATTGATGTTACGGTTAGACACAACTTTGGGAAGAAATCCCAAACCAGAACAGCCTTGAAAGACCAAATAAGGAAGGTCAAATTGCAAGGCCGCCAATTCAGAGACTCTGCGAGCCGATGCAATAGCCAACAGAAAGAGAACCTTCCAGGAAAGACTCTTAATGTCAATAGAGTGCATAGGTTCAAACGGAACCCTCTGAAATACCCTCAAAAACAAGGGAGGAGCTGACTGTCTAAAAACAGGCCTGATTCTAGACAGAGCCATTAAGTGATCCTCTGCGAGACTGAACGACGGCGCCTGGACTAGGATGTCGTACAGATAGGGTGTCACAGTAATGTGTCTGGATCTGGCCACTGCAAGTAGCATCCCCAGAACCTTTGTGAAGACTCTCGGGGCCGTCGCTAGACCAAATGGAAAGGTAACAAACTGGAAATGTTGGTCCAGGAATGCAAATCTCAGGAACCTGAAATGGTCCCTGTGGATTGGCACATGAAGTGTAGGTGTTGGTGAGATATAGCGCCAAAAGAGAGGAAACACCTATGGCTCTGAACAGAGGCTGACTAGCTAGCCTAAAGAGAGGTAGTAGAGAATATATTATGTTCAAAGTGCCTCAGGTGGGCTAGGTGTCAAAGGGAATGGTGAAATGTTAAAAGCAAGTTTAATTACAAACCTGTTAATTCACAAATGGTTAATACAAATGCAGTTTGAATACAATAAAATGTGGATCCACAATTTCACAAATTAAACAATAAAATAAAATCTATTAGACCGCTGCAAACATTAGATCTGCAATGTTTATATGTAGTTAAGGATGAGACTCCAATTGGTGAAAAGGAGACCTATGCTGGATGACTTGCAAGTATTAGCTTGCAAAATTGTGACGATACTGTGAAGTTGTGCTATGTAAGCACCTCTAAATGATATCGGAAGGAATTGCTGTTGGTTGCCTTTGGGTTTGATCGATCAGTGTGAAACAATAAGTGATATTTGTGGAGCACAACAAAATCGCAAATATAAAAAAATGAAAATTGAGACAAGAGAATGGGAAATAGTGCTGCACTTAAAGCAAATACAGTAAAAAATGCAAAATAGAAAAAAGAAAAATTGTGTAATTTGGAAAAATGTGTGAAAAAAGAAAAAAATGTAAAAAAAAAGAACAAAGTCAGTGATTGTAATCCAAAAGACTAGTGGCCTGCACTTAGTCTGGGTGAATAAAAATAGTTTGTGTGGAGTTTAAATCAATGTTTTAAAGCAACCTTATTTTCCTGATGGTGAGAATCCAACCGACGGTCCTTGGGTGTCTCCCAGTGTATGAACTGAGATTCCTATTCCCGATGGTGAGAACCCTTGGGATTGGAAACAAAGGCCAATTCGATATCCTGTTTTTATATTAGTCAGTGTCCTGAAAAGGTTAAAAAACAATCAAAAAATTGTGTAGATGGTATAAGATTGTGTAAAGATTAAATAATGATTACCAGCTGTGGTCAACTCAAGGCCTCTCTAAAGACTGTTTGCAGCGGTCTAATAGATTTTAAGTTTATTGTTTAATTTGTGAAATTGTGGATCCACATTTTATTGTATCGGATTGGCACATGAAGGTAGGCATCCTTCAAGTCTATTGTCGTCATGAACTGACCCTCTTGAGGTCAGAATAGATCTGATTGTTTCAATTTTGAACAATGGAATAGCCAGAAATTTGTTTAAACATTTTAGGTCTAGAATCGGGCAGAACGTGCCTTTCTTTGGGACCTTCTTTTCTGCTGGGGGTACGGGTACAATTACTCTGAGGGAAGAGATCCCTCACATATTCTAGAAAGGCGTCTCTTTTCTGGTCTGGAAGACAGGTTTGACAGGAGGAATCTGCCTCTAGGTGGATGAGATCTGAAAACTATCCTGTATCCCTGGTCGATAACCTAAATAACCCAAGGGTCCTGAACATCCTGCAACCAGGCTTCTGAGAAGAGAGATAATCTGCACCCTACTTGGTCCGGAGACCAGTCGGGGGCCGCCCTTTCATGCCGACTTTGTTTTGGCGGGCTTCTTGTTCTGCTTAGACTTATTCCAAGACTGAGCTGGTTTCCAAGTGCCCTTGGACTGGTCCACTTTCGCAGCGGGCTGTTGGTGTTAGGCCTTGTCCGCATGAAAAGGAAGAAAAGTAGATCCCTTAGGCTTAACCTTCTTATCCTGCAGTAGCAAAGTGCCCTTGCCTCCGTAACCGTGGATATGATATGATATGAGTCCAATCCTGGATCGAACAGGATCTTTCCCTGAAATGGAAAGGATAGCAGTCTAGACTTAAAGGTCATGTCCGCAGACCACGACTTTAGCCACAGAGCCCTGCGGGCTAATACAGAAAAACCTGACACCTTAGCGTTTAGGCGAATAATTTGCATCACAAAAAAAATAAAAAAAATAGTGACCCTCAAGGCCTTAATTCTCTCCTGTATCTCATTGAGGGGAGTTTCCCTCTCGACCATGTCAGACAGAGCTTCGCACCAATATGTTGCAGCTCTGGCAACTGCCGCTACCGGCTGAAAAACAAACCCCGTATGTTGAAACATTTTTCTTAAGATATTCTCTAACTTTTTATCCATGGGCTCTTTAAACGACGAACTATCCTCAAGAGGAATTGTCGTCCGCTTTGCGAGCGTAGAGATAGCACCATAAACCTTAGGGACAGTCCCCCATAGCTCGAGCTGAGAGTCCGGGACGGGGAACAGCTTCTTAAAACAATGAGAAAAACATAATTTATGTAAGAACTTACCTGATAAATTCATTTCTTTCATATTGGCAAGAGTCCATGAGCTAGTGACATATGGGATATACAATCCTACCAGGAGTGGCAAAGTTTCCCAAACCTCAAAATGCCTATAAATACACCCCTCACCACACCCACAATTCAGTTTAACGAATAGCCAAGCAGTGGGGTGATAAAGAAAGGAGTAGAAAGCATCAACAAAGGTAATTTGGAAATAATTGTGCTTTATACAAAAAATCATAACCACCATAAAAAGGGTGGCCCTCATGGACTCTTGCCAATATGAAAGAAATGAATTTATCAGGTAAGTTCTTACATAAATTATGTTTTCTTTCATGTAATTGGCAAGAGTCCATGAGCTAGTGACATATGGGATATCAATACCCAAGATGTGGAGTCTTCCACTCAAGAGTCACTAGAGAGGGAGGGAATAAAATAAAAACAGCCATATTCCGCTGAAAAAATAATCCACAACCCAAAAAATAAGTTATTTTCCCTTTTGAAAGAAAAAAACTTAAATCAAAAGCAGAAGAATCAAACTGAAACAGCTGCCTGAAGGACTTTTCTACCAAAAATTGCTTCCGAAGAAGCAAATACATCAAAATGGTAGAATTTAGTAAATGTATGCAAAGAGGACCAAGTTGCTGCTTTGCAAGTCTGATCAACTGAAGCTTCATTCTTAAAAGCCCACGAAGTGGAGAGTGATCTAGTAGAATGAGCTGTAATTCTCTGAGGCGGGGTTTGACCCGACTCCAAATAAGCTTGATGAATCAAAAAAGTTTCAACCAAGAAGACAAGGAAATAGCAGAAGCTTTCTGACCTTTCCGAGGACCAGAAAATAAAACAAATAAACTGGAAGTCTTCCTGAAATTTTTAGTAGCTTCCACATAATATTTCAAAGCTCTTACCACATCCAAAGAATGTAAGGATCTCTCCAAAGAATTCTTAGGATTAGGACACAAGGAAGGAACAACAATTTCTCTATTAATGTTGTTAGAATTCACAACCTTAGGTAAAAATTGAAAAGAAGTCTGCAAAACTGCCTTATCCTGATGAAAAATCAGAAATGGAGACTCACAAGAAAGAGCAGATAGCTCAGAAACTCTTCTAGCAGAAGAAATAGCCAAAAGGAACAACACTTTCCAGGAAAGTAGTTTAATGTCCAAAGAATGCATAGGCTCAAATGGAGGAGCCTGTAAAGCCTTCAGAACCAAATTAAGACTCCAAGGAGGAGAAATTGATTTAATGACAGGCTTAATACGAACTAAAGCCTGTACAAAACAGTGAATATCAGGAAGAATAGCAATCTTTCTGTGAAATAAAACAGAAAGAGCGGAGATTTGTCCTTTCAAGGAACTTAAAAACAAACCTTATCCAAACCATCCTGAAGAAACTGTAAAATTCTAGGAATTCTAAAAGAATGCCAGGAGAATTTATGAGACGAACACCATGAAATGTAAGTCTTCCAAACTCTATAATAAATCTTTCTAGAAACAGATATACGAGCTTGAAACATAGTATTAATCACTGAGTCAGAGAAACCTCTATGACTTAGAACTAAGCGTTCAATTTCCATACCTTCAAATTTAATGATTTGAGATCCTGATGGAAAAACGGACCTTGAGATAGTAGGTCCGGCCGTAACGGAAGTGGCCAAGGCGGGCAACTGGACATCCGAACCAGATCTGCATACCAAAACCTGTGTGGCCATGCTGAAGCCACCAGCAACACAAAATACTGTTCCATGATGATTTTGGAGATCACTCTTGGAAGGAGAAGTAGAGGCGGAAAGATGTAAGCAGGTTGATAACACCAAGGAAGTGTCAGCGCATCCACTGCTTCCGCCTGAACATCCCTGGACCTGGACAGGTATCTGGGAAGTTTCTTGTTCAGATGTGGGGGCTTCCAGAGATAGATCTCATGGCCTCTCATCTAAACAATCTGAGAAAACACATCTGGATGGAGAGACCACTCCCCTGGATGTAAAGTCTGGCGGCTGAGATAATCCGCCTCCCAATTGTCTACACCTGGGATATGTACCGCAGATATTAGACAGGAGCTGGATTCCGCCCAGGCAAGTATCCAAGATACTTCTTTCATAGCTTGGGGACTGTGAGTCCCACCCTGATGATTGACATAAGCCACAGTTGTGATATTGTCTGTCTGAAAACAAATGAACGGTTCTCTCTTTAGTAGAGGCCAGAACTGAAGAGCCCTGAGAATTGCACGGAGTTCTAAAATATTTATTGGTAATCTCCCACCTCCATAGGAGGCAAAGTTTGTAAAACTGAATTGTGGGTGTGGTGAGGGGTGTATTTATAGGCATTTTGAGGTTTGGGAAACTTTGCCCCTCCTGGTAGGATTGTATATCCCATATGTCACTAGCTCATGGACTCTTGCCAATTACATGAAAGAAAGGGAAGAACCTAATCTCTCCCATTCATTCTTAATAATGTTAGCCATCTTAACAGGAACCGGGAAGGTCTGAGGCACCACCCTGTCTTCATATACTTTATCAAGCTTAGTAATCGAAGGTTCCTCCGGAAGTTTCGGTTCCGGAAACTCCAGGGTAGCAAGCACTTGCTTCAGCAAAAAGCACAAATTTTCCATCCTAAACCTAAAATCAGGTTCCTCTGCAGTCGGAGCTTTAGATGACAGACTCCAACCCAGTAGGAACGTCCTCCGAAGAGTCGGAGTAGTCCTCGGATAATCTTCCCGAAATATCCATTGGAGTGGATGACCTCCCTGGGTCGGATCGCCATATTTTACCTTACGCTTGCCAGAATGTGGTAAGGCACTAATAAACTTAGACACCGCCGTTTGCAGTTGATCCGCAAAATCTGTCGGCCAACAGATCTCTCCCGTAAGAGAAATAGTCGTGCCCACCCTGGGGTGCTGCATGTGTAAATCAGAGATGAATGTAGGGAACGCACCTCGGCTGGCTTCTTGTTCTGCTTAGACTTATTCCAAGACTGAGCTGGTTTCCAAGTGCCCTTGGACTAGTCCGCTTTGGCAGCAGGCTGTTGGCGTTGTCCGCATGAAAGGGACAAAAGTAGAACCCTTAGGCTTAACCTTCTTATCCTGCGGTAGGAAAGTGCCCTTGCCTCCGTAACCATGGATATGATCGAGTCCAATCCTGGACCGAAGAGGCTCTTTCCCTGAAATGGAAGGGATAGCAGTCTAGACTTAGAGGTCATGCCCGCAGACCACGACTTTAGCCACAGAGCCCTGCGGGCTAATACAGAAAAAGCCTGACACCTTAGTGTTCAGGCGAATAATTTGCATATTGGCATCACAAATAAAAGAATTAGCGACCCTCAAGGCCTTAATTCTCTCCTGTATCTCGTAGAGGGGAGTCTCCCTCTCGACCACGTCAGACAGAGCTTCGCACCAATATGTTGCCGCTCCGGCAACTGCCGCTACCGGCTGAAAAACAAACCCTGTATGTTGAAACATTTTTCAGCAAAATCCTAAACCTAAAGTCAGTCTCCTCTACAGTCAGAGCTTTAGATGACAGACTCCGACCCAGAAGGAACGTCCTCCGAAGAGTCGTCCTCGGATAATCTTCCCGAAATATCCATTGGAGTAGATGACCCCTGGGTCGGATCGCCATATTTTACCTTACGCTTGTGCTTAGCAGCATGTGGTAAGGCACTAATCACCTTAGACACTGCCATTTGCAGTTGATCCGCAAAATCTGTTGGCCAACGGATCTCTACCTTAGGAGAAATAGTCATGCCCTAGGGCACTGCATGTGTAAATCGGAGATGAATGTAGGGAATGCACCTCAGGGAGCGGAGAACCCTCAGAGGGGGACAGCTCAGTAGAACTAGACATTCTATTCTTTCTAGATGTCGTACCTTTATCAAGGCATGTGGAACAAAGTTGAGCAGGTGGATCTACCAGAACCTCCTCACAATAAACACAGGTACTAGACTCTGTTGAAGAGGGAGTACCCTCTAACGCATCAGAGACCTCCATAGCTTGCGCATTTATTACGGACATATATATGTCTTTTCATTATGTGTATATAAAAAATGAAACGATATTACCAGAATCTATGCCGCTGAACAGGAATACGGCCTCTCAAGTGTGACAGTGTAGTAGCATCGCTCCTGACATGGACTTGAGTGAGAAAAGCAGGCAGCAAAACTCATCAACGCTGATTGCTTATGGAGCTGTTAAAATGAGTTGTGATGGTTTCGCAGAAAGACTCCCCCTGCATCTCCGGACTCTAACTTTCACCCAAGCTCTCATTGAGAGGCTGACAGGACTACTTAAAGGGACAAGAAACCCAAACTTTCTTTCATGATTTAGATAAGAGCATGCAATTGTAAACAACTTTCTAATTTACTTCTATCATCTAATTTGCTTAATTCTCTATATCCTTTGCTGAAAAGCATATCTAGACAGGATCAGTAGCTGCTGATTGGAAGCTGCACAAAGATGCCTCGTGTGATTGGCTCACCTATGTGCATTGCTATTTCCTCAACTAAGGATATCTAAAGAATGAATCAAATTAGAGAATAGAGAATACTGGTGTACCTGCATTACCTTTCTGTAAAGTAGTGTAAACATGTTCCTAGGGATACTGGTGTACCTGCATTACCTATCTGTAAAGTAGTGTAAACATGTTCCTAGGGATACTGGTGTACCTGCATTACCTGTAAAGTATAATTTGTTTTTTTCTCTCCTTTCCGCAAAATAGCTTTAAGGGTTTTTTTTAGTGCTTATTGCTTTGCTTTTGTTTATGATATAAGGAGCAGCGAACTCCGTCTCTAAATCTACCCTAGAAACGGGTCTCCTGAACACATTTTTATCATTATTTAAGTGTGCTTATTATAAAATAACTGCAGTACGTCAGCTCATTTATGTGACTCATGTTTAGATTTACTAAATACACACTGACCAATCTAATGTTTCTTTGGATACTAATAGAGCTGTTCTCTGTTTATTACACGATGATGCTACAAAGTACTTCCAACTACAATTTGCAAACACTGTTTATAAGGTTTTCTGCTGCTCAAATATCTTCAAACAAGTGTAAAATGGTCAGTTCCGATATTTTCCTTCTAAGTGCTATGTACCCTGTTCCAAGGGATACGGTGGTATCTTCAGATAATGCGATTTCCTCTAAAAAGTGAGGATCTCATCTGCTCTAAGAACCTGATCATTACTCTTATTTTAAGTTGAACACATGGTTCTCTTTTAAAAAAGTTCTTATTGACTTAATCCTAAATATTCTGAGCTAAAATTTGTAATTGTTTAAAATCAATGTTTAAAACTGTTAATCTCCCTGAGATTTCCACTACACCTAACTGCACTTTGTGACCAGATTGCTATGGGGCGATTTAAACTGGGTGTGTCTGTTAATCATTTTTGCAAGCTTTAAAAGTTATAACTATTAAGTTTGCTTTAGAATACATATTCTTTTATTTGTGATGCTGTATCTAATAATATAAAAATCTATGTCAGAAGCATGTTGGTAGCTATTCTTACCAGGAGGGCCCTGTGACCATGGAATGTGGTGTATAAAATCTAGATTGTCTCCTTTTCAAATAAAGAGATCTCTACTATTCCTGAAGATATAAAGGACAGACAACTGACTCCTTTGTTCAAAGCAAGGTTCCTATGGTTTACTCTAGGGACCTAATGGTCATTGGAACACGTCCAAACAGGATAAAACATCTGTTCCCACCTCCAAGACTACTATTTCAGTAGCATATGCTCCATTATTTTGTGTTCCAGCATTTAAATACCACTCCTACTCCGGGTAAGCGGTGAAATGTATTATAAGTGCAGACCCAGATCTAGTAATCCTGCAAGGGGGCCATTTTTAACAGGAAGCTTGGGTTCAGTCTGTCCCACACCTCTGGGTTCAGAACATTATTCTCAAGGATATTGCATTGATTTAAAAACAAGGCCTAAGAGGTTCTTTTTTTCTATCCATAAAAATATATATATATATATAAAAATATATATATATATATATATATATATATATATATATATATATATATATATATATATATATATATATATATATATATATATATATATATATATATATATATATATATATATATATATATATATATATATATATATATATATATATATATATATATATATATATATATATATATATATATATATATATATATATATATATATATATATATATATATATATATATATAAAAAGCTTGCTCAAAATTCAGGGCCCTTAAATTTTGGCCTGGATATTATTCCAAATGAATGCAAGAACAGGGAATGAGTTTTTAAATCAAATATCTTCATTTGTTCCAAAGAAGGAAGGCACTTTTTAGACAATTTTGGATCTTGAACTCTAAACAGTTTGTAAAAATTCCATCTTTCAGAATGAAACATTCAGAACTATTCTACCTTTAAGGGGCAGTAAACCTACAAAATAATGTTATACAATTCTGCACATCGTGCAGAATTATATAATATTAGCCGAGTGCCAACTTTATACAACAAAGTATTACAGAGCTATTTTACTACGAAGTTGTTTTGCAGAACGCCGCTCGTGGCTCTGTTTTTTTTCTAAGCGCATCGTGGGCACGCTGTCTGGTCACAGTGCACCCGATCGCGCTATTAAACTAAATGTAGCTTGCTCCCGCTACCAAACCACTAAGTGCAGAATTATATAACATTTTGTAGGTTTACAGTTTATGTCTCTATTAGATGAAATTATGCTTACGTTCCTAATCCAATTTACTCAAAACATTTAGTTTCTGGGATTTGTTTTTCTGGAAAAACCTTAGTTTGTTCCTCTTCCGCTATGGGCTAGCTAAAACTCTAGCCTACTGCCACAATGCCGTGAATACACACTGATCCTTTCTGATCTCAGAAGTTAAGCAGGGCCAGGCCTGGTCAGTACCAGAAATAACATTGTATTAAGCCATATGCATCTTTAGTCTTTCACTCCCTTCAGTGGCTATGTGAATAGAAGCACTAGGTCTCAATTTTCATTTGCTCAATTTCACGTGAGTAATTTCAACTATATATGCTGCATCAATGACTCAAGGCTTATTTCCTGCTATCTCAAAAGATATTTTAGATTCCAATACAAAACAGTCTCTGACTTGGTGGCTGAATCATTAATTTGTTATTCATGAGGTTTCTTCCCTATCTGATCTGTGATTACCACATATACACATCTGCAGGTTAGAGAGCTGTTTTTGGGTCTCTAACAGCACAGGGTTTGGGATCCTCAGAGGCAAGGTTGTCAATCAATATAATTGAACTCCATGCAATTTCCAGGACCATTCAAGCTTGGCCTTTGTTAAAAAGGGAGTCTTATCTCCATTTCCATAGAGACAATGTCACAGCAGTAACGTCTGTCAACCATAAAGGGGGAACTCACAGTTCCCTAGCTAAGAAAGAAGTATCTCACATACTTTCTTGGGCGGAATCCAATTCCTGTCTAATCACGGCGATTCATATCCCAGGTGTAGACAATTGGGAAGCGGATTATCTCAGCCAGCACTCTCTACATCCAGGGGAGTGTTCTCTCCACCTAGATGTTTTCTATTGAATTGTACAGATGTGGGGTTCACCAGAGATAGATCTGAAGGCCTCTCGTCGGAACAAAAATTTCCCAGGTTCCTTTCCAGGTCCAAAAATCCTCAGGTGGAAATGGATGCGCTAGCAGTTCCCTGGTCTTACCAGCCTGCTTACATTTCCCCCCCTCTGGTTCTTCTTCCAAGAGTGATCTCAAAGATCATAATGGAACAATCTTATGTGTTTCTAATAGCACCAGCGTGGCCTCACAGGATTTGGTAGGCAGACCTTGTCCGAATGTCCAGTTGCCAGCCTTGGCCTCTTTCTCTAAGACCAGACCTTCTGTCTCAAGGCCCGTTCTTCCATTCAGATCTCAAATCTCTAACTTTGATGGCATGAAAATTGAACGTTAAGGGCTAGATTTATCAAGGGCTAGGGGAACTCTGTATGTGCTTCGCCTGTAACTGCGCCCCAGTTCGCCTCTGTAGAAGGCATATGTGCGCCTGAATTTATTAAAAAAAAATAGACATAACTTTGTGCAGGCGAGCTGGGGCGTAATAATGATAAATTATGCCTGTCGGAAAAAGCATTTACTCCCTATTTATCACAGTACATACCCATGTCTTGATCATTAAAAAAGCGTTTAGGTAACTATTTAGCTTATATTATATAATGTTTCTGCCATATGTTGATAAGTTAAGATCGCAAAAATCTCTCGCTCTAGCTCTCTCTCATTTCTGGTAATAACAGTCTCTTCTTGGTGCGGAGTCTTTGAAAAATTTGTTAAAAGAAGAACGTACTGCATCACAAGATGGAAAAGCACATATTATAATGGTGTTCGCCTCAGTCTGTATGGCGAAATATAGAACCCGCAATTGAATTTGAAATTTCAGTTCCCAATCGGCGCAAAGCAATGATAAATAAGAAACTGGGCGTATTTGTAGGTCGGGCTTTTAAATTACGCCTATTACTAATGTATATCGTTTCATTAGGGGGCGCGCCCGTGTGCCTAGGCGAATGCAGAGTGCGAAGAAGTTTCAGATTTGCGCAATTATAGGCGCAGAGTGCTTCGATGAATACAACGATCAGTTCGTATGCGCAATTTTGGATGGAATAAAAAGGAGAATGGCTTTGATAAATCTACCCCTTAGTCATAGAAGTTTCTCTGACTCCGTGATTAAAGCTATGATTCAGGCCCGTAAGCCTGTTTCAAGGAAAATATATCACAAGGTTTGAAAACCCTATATTTCTTGGTGTTCTACACATGATTATTCCTGGCATTCCTTTTGGATTCCTAGAATGCTCCAGTTTCTTAAGGATGGTTTGGATAAGGGTTTGTCTGCTAATACTTTGAAAGGACAAATCGGTACTTTGTTTTATTTTACTGAAAAAAATGCTAATCTTCCTGATATTCACTGTTTTGTCCAGGCTTTAATTTGAATTAAACTTATTAAAATCTATTTCGCCTCCTTGGACTCTTAATTTGGTATTAGACTATGCAGGATCCTCCTTTTGAGCCTATGCATACTTTGGACATTAAACTACTTTCTTGGAAAGTGTTATTTCTATTGGTTATCTCTTCTGCTAGAAGAGTTTCTGAATTGTCGGCTCTCTTGTGAGTATACTTATCTGATTTTCCATCAAGATAAAGCAGTTTTGCGGACTTCTTTCAAATTTTTGAATTCTAACACCACCAATAGGGAAATTATTGTTCCTTCCTCGTTTCCAAAACCTAAGAATACTCGATTCTTGAAAGTTCTTTGCATTCTTTGGATGTGGTAAGAGCTTTGAAATATGTTGATGCTACTAAGGTTTTCAGAAAGCCTCTGCCATTTCTTTAGCATCTTGGTTGAAACTTCTGATTCACAAAGCTTATATGGAGGCGGGGCAGTCTCCGCCTCAGTGAATTACAGCTCATTCTACAAGATCAGATGCCACATATTGGGTTTTCAGTTGATCAAATCTGCAAAGCAGCCACTTGGTCTTCTTTGCATACATTTACTAAATGTTACCATTTTTATGTTTTTCCTGCAGCTTTTGAGAGAAAGGTTCTTCAGGCAGCGGTCTCAGTTTGATTCTAGTGCCTATAATTTAAGTTTTTTAAATTTTAAAGAAACTTATTTTTTGGATTTAATTTCTCAGCGAAAATAGCTGTTTTTCATTTTATCCCTCCCTTTATGGTTACTCGCGGACTTCCACATCTTTGGTATTATAGCCCATCAGTAAAGAGCTTGTAGACTCTCGCCACCTATATGGAAAAAAAAAAAAGAAAAAAAAAAATGTATGTAAGAACTTACCTGATAAATTCATTTCTTTCATATTGGCAAGAGTCCATGAGCTAGTGACGTATGGGATATACATTCCTACCAGGAAGGGGCAAAGTTTCCCAAACCTCAAATGCCTATAAATACACCTCCCACCACACCCACAACTCAGTTTAACGAATAGCCAAGAAGTGAGGTGATAAAATAAGGAGTCAAAAAGCATACAAAAAGATGAACTGGAAATATAATTGCTTTTATACAAAAAAATAACCACCACAAAAAAAGGGTGGGTCTCATGGACTCTTGTCAATATGAAAGATAATACATAAATTATGTTTTCTTTCATGTAATTGGCAAGAGTCCATGAGCTAGTGACGTATGGGATAGAAATACCCAAGATGTGGGAGTCCACAGAAGAGTCACTAGAGAGGGAGGGATAAAATAAAGTTTTTTTTTTGCTGAAAAAAAAAGTAATCCATACAAAAAAAAATAAGTTTTATACATTTTCAAGAAAAAAAAAAAAAAAATCATAAGCAGAAGAATCAAATTGAAACAGCTGCCTGAAGAACTTTTCTACCAAAGACTGCTTCAGAAGAAGCAAATACATCAAAATGGTAAAAATTAGTAAATGTATGCAAAGAAGACCAAGTTGCTGCTTTGCAAATCTGATCAACCGAAGCTTCATTCTTAAAAGCCCAAGAAGTGGCGACTGATCTAGTAGAATGAGCTGTAATTCTCTGTGGTGAAGACTGCCCCGCCTCCACATAAGCCTTGTGAATCAAAAGCTTTACCCAAGATGCCAAAGAAATGTCAGAGGCTTTCTGACCTTTCCTAAGACCAGAAAAAACAACAAATAGACTATTAGTCTTCCTGAAATATTTAGTAGCTTCCACATAATATTTCAAAACTCTTACAACAACCAAAGAATGTCAAAATCCTTCAAGGAGTATTCTTAGGATTAGGACACAAAGAAGGAACAAAAATTTCCCTGCTAATGTTGTTAGAATTCACAACCTTAGGAAGAAATGTAAACTAAGTCAGTAAAACAGCTTTATCCTGATGGAAAATCAGAAAAGGAGACTCACAAGAGAGCAGACAATTCAGAAACTCTTCTAGCTGAAGAGATAGCCAAAAGGAACAATACTTTTCAAGAAAGTAGTTTAATATCCAAAGAATGCATAGGCTCAAACGGAGGCGCCTGCAAAGCCTTTAAAACCAAATTAAAACTCCAAGGAGGACACATTGATTTAATAACAAGCTTGATATGAACCAAAGCCTGAACAAAACAGTGAATGTCAGGAAGATTAGCAATCTTTCTATGAAATAAAACAGAAAGAGCAGAGATTTGTGCCTTCAAAGTACTTGCAGACAAACCTTTATCCAAACCATCCTGATGAAACTGTAAAATTCTAAGAATTCTAAAAGAATGCCAAGAGAATTTATGCGAACACCATCAAATATAGATTTTCCAAACCTAATAATACATGTTCCTTGAAACAGACTTATAAGCCTGCAACATAGTGAAAACAACCGAGTCAGAGAAACCTCTATAACTAAACAATTTCCATACCTTCAAATTAGTAATTTGAAATCCTGATGGAAAAATAGCCCCTAAAACAAGAGCGCTAACCAAAGAGAAAGTGGCCAAGGATGGCAACTGAACATCTGAACAAGATCCACATACCAAACCTGTGAGGCCATGCTGATGCTATCAGAAACACATGAGACTGTTCCAATATGATCTTGGAGATCACCTTTGGAAGAAAAAAACAGAGGCCGAAAACAGAGGCAAAACCAAAACACTGCTAATGCATCCACCATTTCCGCCTGAGGATCCCTGAACCTGAAAAGGTACCTGGGAAATTGAGAGAACACATCTGTATAGAGAGATACCACTCTCCAGGATGTAAAGACTGATGGCTGAGATAATCCACCTCCCAAATGACTTAACCTGAGAAAGTCATAGAAATTAGACAGGAGTTGAATTCCACCCAAGAACGTATTCAAGATGATACTTACTTGCTAAGGAACTGCGAGTCCCTATTTGATGATTGACATATGCCACAGTTGTGATATTGTCTGTCTGAAAGCAAAATGAAAAGTTCTGTCCTAAAAAAAAAAAGAGGCCAAGCCTGAAAGAGCTGTGAAAATAGCACAGAGTTCAAAAATATCGATTTGAAACCTAGCCTCTTGAAGTTTCCAAACCCCTTGTGCTGTCAGAGACCATCAGGCAGCTCCCCAACCTGTAAGACTTGCATCCATTAAGAATACAGTCCAGGAAGGACGAACAAAAGGAGGCCCCCTGAATAAAAAGATGAGAGTTGAGTGTTGGGATTTAAGAAAATCAACTGATATGTGAAAACAATCCCTGCACCATTGATTCAGTATGCAAAGCAAAAGAGGTCTCAGATGAAAAACGAGCAAAGGGAACCACACCCAATGCTGCAGTTATGAGACCTAAAACTTCCATGCACATAGCCTGTCTAACTTAAAGTCTAGAACATTCCTTTCAGTGGCTAACGCCAATTACAATTGACTCTTGTCCGATAAAGACAAAGTCATGAACACCGAATCCATCTAGAAACCCAAAAGAGGTGACCCTTGTCTGAGGAATCACAAAACTCTTAGGTAAATTAAATCCTCTAACCATATCTTGAATAAACAAAACTAGTTGATTCATGAGATTCCAATTAAAAAAAAAAAAAAAATTGATTAAGCTTATACCAAGATACCATCCAAATAAGGAAACACCACAATACCCTACTGTCTTATAACAGAAAGAAGGGCACCCAGAACCTTTGAAAAGATTCATAAAGCTGTTGCTAAACCAAATGAAAAAGCGACAAATTGGTAAAGCTTATCTAAAAAGAATCTCAGAAACCACAAGTGGTCTGAATAAAATATGAGGATAAACATATCAGGACTTCTCCAGACTGGCTCCCATCTTATGGAACTCTCTGCCTCGCTCCACAAGACTCTTCTAGTTTTAAAAGCTTCAAGTGCTCCCTAAAGACTCTACTGTTCAGGGACGCATACAACCTACGCTAACCTTTCCTAATACCAGTTCCTCTCCTCCACTGCAATCCCCTGAACCCTCTTAGCATGTAAGCCAAATAGTCCAGCTGTTAGTAGATCACCTTCTTAAGAGCTGACTACAACAGTTCAACTATTGGCAGGGCCCTCTACCCTATAATTGTTTTGTGTACTCCCCCTTTGTTTATAGCGCTGCGGAATCTGTTGGCGCTCTACAAATAACCGATAATAATAATAATAATAATAATAATAATAATAATAATAACAACATCCTGTAAAATAGAGTGGACATGAAATGACCTCGCTGAACAAAAAGGCATAATAGTCCTTATATTGTTTTTTGTTAGAGTCTCAACTTTCAAGTTGGCGTTTATAAGTCTTAAGATCCAAGATTGGACTGAATCAACCTTTCTTCTTTGGGACAAAGAATAGAATTGAATAGAAACCCCAATTCCTGTTCCTGCTAAAGAACTGGTAAAAAACATAATTTATGTAAGAACTTACCTGATAAATTCATTTCTTTCATATTAGCAAGAGTCCATGAGCTAGTGACGTATGGGATATACATTCCTACCAGGAGGGGCAAAGTTTCCCAAACCTCAAAATGCCTACAAATACACCCCTCACCACACCCACAATTCAGTTTAACGAATAGCCAAGAAGTGGGGTGATAAAAAAGTGCGAAAGCATATAAAATAAGGAATTGGAATAATTGTGCTTTATACAAAATCATAACCACCACAAAAAAAGGGCGGGCCTCATGGACTCTTGCTAATATGAAAGAAATGAATTTATCAGGTAAGTTCTTACATAAATTATGTTTTCTTTCATGTAATTAGCAAGAGTCCATGAGCTAGTGACGTATGGGATAATGATTACCCAAGATGTGGATCTTTCCACACAAGAGTCACTAGAGAGGGAGGGATAAAATAAAGACAGCCAATTCCTGCTGAAAATAATCCACACCCAAAATAAAGTTTAATGAAAAACATAAGCAGAAGATTCAAACTGAAACCGCTGCCTGAAGTACTTTTCTACCAAAAACTGCTTCAGAAGAAGAAAATACATCAAAATGGTAGAATTTAGTAAAAGTATGTAAAGAGGACCAAGTTGCTGCTTTGCAAATCTGAGCAACCGAAGCTTCATTCCTAAACGCCCAGGAAGTAGAAACTGACCTAGTAGAATGAGCTGTAATTCTCTGAGGCGGAGTTTTACCCGACTCAACATAGGCAAGATGAATTAAAGATTTCAACCAAGATGCCAAAGAAATGGCAGAAGCTTTCTGGCCTTTTCTAGAACCGGAAAAGATAACAAATAGACTAGAAGTCTTTCGGAAAGATTTAGTAGCTTCAACATAATATTTCAAAGCTCTAACAACATCCAAAGAATGCAACGATTTCTCCTTAGAATTCTTAGGATTAGGACATAATGAAGGAACCACAATTTCTCTACTAATGTTGTTGGAATTCACAACTTTAGGTAAAAATTCAAAAGAAGTTCGCAACACCGCCTTATCCTGATGAAAAATCAGAAAAGGAGACTCACAAGAAAGAGCAGATAATTCAGAAACTCTTCTGGCAGAAGAGATGGCCAAAAGGAACAAAACTTTCCAAGAAAGTAATTTAATGTCCAATGAATGCATAGGTTCAAACGGAGGAGCTTGAAGAGCCCCCAGAACCAAATTCAAACTCCAAGGAGGAGAAATTGACTTAATGACAGGTTTTATACGAACCAAAGCTTGTACAAAACAATGAATATCAGGAAGAATAGCAATCTTTCTGTGAAAAAGAACAGAAAGAGCAGAGATTTGTCCTTTCAAGGAACTTGCGGACAAACCTTTATCTAAACCATCCTGAAGAAACTGTAAAATTCTCGGAATTCTAAAAGAATGCCAAGAAAAATGATGAGAAATACACCAAGAAATATAAGTCTTCCAGACTCTATAATATATCTCTCTAGATACAGATTTACGAGCCTGTAACATAGTATTAATCACAGAGTCAGAGAAACCTCTTTGACCAAGAATCAAGCGTTCAATCTCCATACCTTTAAATTTAAGGATTTCAGATCCTGATGGAAAAAAGGACCTTGTGACAGAAGGTCTGGTCTTAACGGAAGAGTCCACGGTTGGCAAGAGGCCATCCGGACAAGATCCGCATACCAAAACCTGTGAGGCCATGCCGGAGCTACCAGCAGAACAAACGAGCATTCCTTCAGAATCTTGGAGATTACTCTTGGAAGAAGAACTAGAGGCGGAAAGATATAGGCAGGATGATACTTCCAAGGAAGTGATAATGCATCCACTGCCTCCGCCTGAGGATCCCGGGATCTGGACAGATACCTGGGAAGTTTCTTGTTTAGATGGGACGCCATCAAATCTATTTCTGGAAGTTCCCACATTTGAACGATCTGAAGAAATACCTCTGGGTGAAGAGACCATTCGCCCGGATGCAACGTTTGGCGACTGAGATAATCCGCTTCCCAATTGTCTATACCTGGGATATGAACCGCAGAGATTAGACAGGAGCTGGATTCCGCCCAAACCAAAATTCGAGATACTTCTTTCATAGCCAGAGGACTGTGAGTTCCTCCTTGATGATTGATGTATGCCACAGTTGTGACATTGTCTGTCTGAAAACAAATGAACGATTCTCTCTTCAGAAGAGGCCAAAACTGAAGAGCTCTGAAAATTGCACGGTGTTCCAAAATATTGATCGGTAATCTCACCTCCTGAGATTCCCAAACTCCTTGTGCCGTCAGAGATCCCCACACAGCTCCCCAACCTGTGAGACTTGCATCTGTTGAAATTACAGTCCAGGTCGGAAGCACAAAAGAAGCCCCCTGAATTAAACGATGGTGATCTGTCCACCACGTTAGAGAGTGTCGAACAATCGGTTTTAAAGATATTAATTGAGATATCTTTGTGTAATCCTTGCACCATTGATTCAGCATACAAAGCTGAAGAGGTCGCATGTGAAAACGAGCAAAGGGGATCGCGTCCGATGCAGCAGTCATAAGACCTAGAATTTCCATGCATAAGGCTACCGAAGGGAATGATTGTTACTGAAGGTTTCGACAAGCTGCAATCAGTTTTAGACGTCTCTTGTCTGTTAAAGACAGAGTCATGGACACTGAATCTATCTGGAAACCCAGAAAGGTTACCCTTGTCTGAGGAATCAATGAACTTTTTGGTAAATTGATCCTCCAACCATGATCTTGAAGAAACAACACAAGTCGATTCGTATGAAATTCTGCTAAATGTAAAGACTGAGCAAGTACCAAGATATCGTCCAAATAAGGAAATACCACAATACCCTGTTCTCTGATTACAGACAGAAGGGCACCGAGAACCTTTGTAAAAATTCTTGGAGCTGTAGCTAGGCCAAACGGCAGAGCCACAAACTGGTAATGCTTGTCCAGAAAAGAGAATCTCAGGAACCGATAATGATCTGGATGAATCGGAATATGCAGATATGCATCCTGTAAATCTATTGTGGACATATAATTCCCTTGCTGAACAAAAGGCAAGATAGTCCTTACAGTTACCATCTTGAACGTTGGTATCCTTACATAACGATTCAATATTTTTAGAACCAGAACTGGTCTGAAGGAATTCTCCTTCTTTGGTACAATGAAGAGATTTGAATAAAACCCCATCCCCTGTTCCTGAACTGGAACTGGCATAATTACTCCAGTCAACTCTAGATCTGAAACACAATTCAGAAATGCTTGAGCTTTTACTGGGACACGGGAAAGAAAAAATCTCTTTGCAGGAGGTCTCATCTTGAAACCAATTCTGTACCCTTCTGAAACAATGTTCTGAATCCAAAGATTGTGAACAGAATTGATCCAAATTTCTTTGAAAAAACGTAACCTGCCCCCTACCAGCTGAGCTGGAATGAGGGCCGCACCTTCATGTGGACTTAGAAGCAGGCTTTGCCTTTCTAGCTGGCTTGGATTTATTCCAGATTGGAGATGGTTTCCAAACTGAAACTGCTCCTGAGGATGAAGGATCAGACTTTTGTTCTTTGTTGGAACGAAAACGATTATTAGCTCTGTTTTTACCCTTAGATTTTTTATCCTGTGGTAAAAAAGTTCCTTTCCCACCAGTAACAGTTGAAATAATAGAATCCAACTGAGAACCAAATAATTTGTTACCCTGGAAAGAAATGGAAAGTAGAGTTGATTTAGAAGCCATATCAGCATTCCAAGTCTTAAGCCATAAAGCTCTTCTAGCTAAAATAGCTAGAGACATAAACCTGACATCAACTCTGATAATATCAAAGATGGCATCACAGATAAAATTATTAGCATGCTAAAGAATAATAATATCATGAGAATCATGATGTGTTACTTGTTGCGCTAAAGTTTCCAACCAAAAAGTTGAAGCTGCAGCAACATCAGCCAAAGATAAAGCAGGTCTAAGAAGATTACCTGAACACAGATAAGCTTTTCTTAGAAAGGATTCAAATTTTCCTATCTAAAGGATCCTTAAACGAAGTACCATCTGACGTAGGAATAGTAGTACGTTTAGCAAGGGTAGAAATAGCCCCATCAACTTTAGGGATTTTGTCCCAAAATTCTAATCTGTCAGACGGCACAGGATATAATTGCTTAAAACGTTTAGAAGGAGTAAATGAATTACCCAATTTATCCCATTCTCTGGAAATTACTGCAGAAATAGCATTAGGAACAGGAAAAACTTCTGGAATAACCACAGGAGATTTAAATACATTATCCAAACGTTTAGAATTAGTATCAAGAGGACCAGAATCCTCTATTTCTAAAGCAATTAGTACTTCTTTAAGTAAAGAACGAATAAATTCCATTTTGAATAAATATGAAGATTTATCAGCATCAACCTCTGAGAAGAACCAGAAGAGTCATCAGAATCAGAATGATGATGTTCATTTAAAAATTCATCTGTAGGGAGAGAAGTTTTAAAAGATTTTTTACGTTTACTAGAAGGAGAAATAACAGACATAGCCTTCTTTATGGATTCAGAAACAAAATCTCTTATGTTATCAGGAACATTCTGCACCTTAGATGTTGAAGGAACTGCAACAGGCAATGGTACTTTACTAAAGGAAATAACATAATTTATGTAAGAACTTACCTGATAAATTCATTTCTTTCATATTAACAAGAGTCCATGAGCTAGTGACGTATGGGATATACATTCCTACCAGGAGGGGCAAAGTTTCCCAAACCTTAAAATGCCTATAAATACACCCCTCACCACACCCACAAATCAGTTTAACGAATAGCCAAGAAGTGGGGTGATAAGAAAAAGTGCGAAGCATATAAAATAAGGAATTGGAATAATTGTGCTTTATACAAAAAAAATCATAACCACCACAAAAAAGGGTGGGCCTCATGGACTCTTGTTAATATGAAAGAAATGAATTTATCAGGTAAGTTCTTACATAAATTATGTTTTCTTTCATGTAATTAACAAGAGTCCATGAGCTAGTGACGTATGGGATAATGACTACCCAAGATGTGGATCTTTCCACACAAGAGTCACTAGAGAGGGAGGGATAAAATAAAGACAGCCAATTCCTGCTGAAAATAATCCACACCCAAAATAAAGTTTAACAAAAAACATAAGCAGAAGATTCAAACTGAAACCGCTGCCTGAAGAACTTTTCTACCAAAAACTGCTTCAGAAGAAGAAAATACATCAAAATGGTAGAATTTAGTAAAAGTATGCAAAGAAGACCAAGTTGCTGCTTTGCAGATCTGGTCAACCGAAGCTTCATTCCTAAACGCCCAGGAAGTAGATACTGACCTAGTAGAATGAGCTGTAATTCTTTGAGGCGGAGTTTTACCCGACTCAACATAGGCAAGATGAATTAAAGATTTCAACCAAGATGCCAAAGAAATGGCAGAAGCTTTCTGGCCTTTCCTAGAACCGGAAAAGATTTCGTAGCTTCAACATAATATTTCAAAGCTCTAACAACATCCAAAGAATGCAATGATTTCTCCTTAGAATTCTTAGGATTAGGACATAATGAAGGAACCACAATTTCTCTACTAATGTTGTTGGAATTCACAACTTTAGGTAAAAATTCAAAAGAAGTTCGCAACACCGCCTTATCCTGATGAAAAATCAGAAAAGGAGACTCACATGAAAGAGCAGATAATTCAGAAACTCTTCTAGCAGAAGAGATAGCCAAAAGGAACAAAACTTTCCAAGAAAGTAATTTAATGTCCAATGAATGCATAGGTTCAAACGGAGGAGCTTGAAGAGCTCCCAGAACCAAATTCAAACTCCAAGGAGGAGAAATTGACTTAATGACAGGTTTTATACGAACCAAAGCTTGTACAAAACAATGAATATCAGGAAGAATAGCAATCTTTCTGTGAAAAAGAACAGAAAGAGCAGAGATTTGTCCTTTCAAAGAACTTGCGGACAAACCCTTATCCAAACCATCCTGAAGAAATTGTAAAATTCTCGGTATTCTAAAAGAATGCCAAGAAAAATGATGAGAAAGACACCAAGAAATATAAGTCTTCCAGACTCTATAATATATCTCTCGAGATACAGATTTACGAGCCTGTAACATAGTATTAATCACGGAGTCAGAGAAACCTCTATGACCAAGAATCAAGCGTTCAATCTCCATACCTTTAAATTTAAGGATTTCAGATCCGGATGGAAAAAAGGACCTTGTGACAGAAGGTCTGGTCTTAACGGAAGAGTCCATGGCTGGCAAGATGCCATCCGGACAAGATCCGCATACCAAAACCTGTGAGGCCATGCCGGAGCTATTAGCAGAACAAACGAGCATTCCCTCAGAATCTTGGAGATTACTCTTGGAAGAAGAACTAGAGGCGGAAAGATATAGGCAGGATGATACTTCCAAGGAAGTGATAATGCATCCACTGCCTCCGCCTGAGGATCCCGGGATCTGGACAGATACCTGGGAAGTTTCTTGTTTAGATGAGAGGCCATCAGATCTATCTCTGGGAGCCCCCACAATTGAACAATCTGAAGAAATACCTCTGGGTGAAGAGACCATTCGCCCGGATGCAACGTTTGGCGACTGAGATAATCCGCTTCCCAATTGTCTACACCTGGGATATGAACCGCAGAGATTAGACAGGAGCTGGATTCCGCCCAAACCAAAATTCGAGATACTTCTTTCATAGCCAGAGGACTGTGAGTCCCTCCTTGATGATTGATGTATGCCACAGTTGTGACATTGTCTGTCTGAAAACAAATGAACGATTCTCTCTTCAGAAGAGGCCAAAACTGAAGAGCTCTGAAAATTGCACGGAGTTCCAAAATATTGATCGGTAATCTCACCTCCTGAGATTCCCAAACTCCTTGTGCCGTCAGAGATCCCCACACAGCTCCCCAACCTGTGAGACTTGCATCTGTTGAAATTACAGTCCAGGTCGGAAGAACAAAAGAAGCCCCCTGAATTAAACGATGGTGATCTGTCCACCACGTTAGAGAGTGTCGAACAATCGGTTTTAAAGATATTAATTGAGATATCTTCGTGTAATCCCCTGCACCATTGGTTCAGCATACAGAGCTGAAGAGGTCGCATGTGAAAACGAGCAAAGGGGATCGCGTCCGATGCAGCAGTCATAAGACCTAGAATTTCCATGCATAAGGCTACCGAAGGGAATGATTGTGACTGAAGGTTTCGACAAGCTGTAATCAATTTTAGACGTCTCTTGTCTGTTAAAGACAGAGTCATGGACACTGAATCTATCTGGAAACCCAGAAAGGTTACCCTTGTTTGAGGAATCAAAGAACTTTTTAGTAAATTGATCCTCCAACCATGATCTTGAAGAAACAACACAAGTCGATTCGTATGAGACTCTGCTAAATGTAAAGACGGAGCAAGTACCAAGATATCGTCCAAATAAGGAAATACCACAATACCCTGTTCTCTGATTACAGACAGAAGGGCACCGAGAATCTTTGTGAAAATTCTTGGAGCTGTAGCAAGGCCAAACGGTAGAGCCACAAATTGGTAATGCTTGTCTAGAAAAGAGAATCTCAGGAACTGATAATGATCTGGATGAATCGGAATATGCAGATATGCATCCTGTAAATCTATTGTGGACATATAATTCCCTTGCTGAACAAAAGGCAATATAGTCCTTACAGTTACCATCTTGAACGTTGGTATCCTTACATAGCGATTCAATAATTTTAGATCCAGAACTGGTCTGAAGGAATTCTCCTTCTTTGGTACAATGAAGAGATTTGAATAAAATCCCATCCCCTGTTCCGGAACTGGCATAATTACTCCAGCCAACTCTAGATCTGAAACAAAATTCAGAAATGCTTGAGCTTTCACTGGATTTACTGGGACATGGGAAAGAAAAAATCTCTTTGCAGGAGGTCTCATCTTGAAACCAATTCTGTACCCTTCTGAAACAATGTTCTGAATCCAAAGATTGAGAACAGAATTGATCCAAATTTCTTTGAAAAAACGTAACCTGCCCCCTACCAGCGGAACTGGAATGAGGGCCGTACCTTCATGTGAACTTAGAAGCAGGCTTTGCCTTTCTAGCAGGCTTGGATTTATTCCAGACTGGAGATGGTTTCCAAACTGAAACTGCTCCTGAGGACGAAGGATCAGGCTTTTGTTCTTTGTTGAAACGAAAGGATCGAAAACGATTGTTAGCCCTGTTTTTACCTTTAGACTTTTTATCCTGTGGTAAAAAAGTTCCTTTCCCACCAGTAACAGTTGAAATAATAGAATCCAACTGAGAACCAAATAATTTGTTTCCCTGGAAAGAAATGGAAAGTAGAGTTGATTTAGAAGCCATATCAGCATTCCAAGTCTTAAGCCATAAAGCTCTTCTGGCTAAGATAGCCAGAGACATAAATCTAACATCAACTCTAATAATATCAAAAATGGCATCACAGATGAAATTATTAGCATGCTGGAGAAGAATAATAATATCATGAGAATCACGATTTGTTACTTGTTGCGCTAGAGTTTCCAACCAAAAAGTTGAAGCTGCAGCAACATCAGCCAATGATATAGCAGGTCTAAGAAGATTACCTGAACATAGATAAGCTTTTCTTAGAAAAGATTCAATTTTTCTATCTAAAGGATCCTTAAACGAGGTACCATCTGATGTAGGAATGGTAGTACGTTTAGCAAGGGTAGAAATAGCCCCATCAACTTTAGGGATTTTGTCCCAAAATTCTAACCTGTCAGGCGGAACAGGATATAATTGCTTAAAACGTTTAGAAGGAGTAAATGAATTACCCAATCTATCCCATTCCTTAGCAATTACTGCAGAAATAGCATTAGGAACAGGAAAGACTTCTGGAATAACCGCAGGAGCTTTAAAAACCTTATCTAAACGTATAGAATTAGTATCAAGAGGACTAGAATCCTCTATTTCTAAAGCAATTAGTACTTCTTTAAGTAAAGAGCGAATAAATTCCATCTTAAATAAATATGAAGATTTATCAGCATCAATCTCTGAGACAGAATCCTCTGAACCAGAAGAGTCCAAAGAATCAGAATGATGGTGTTCATTTAAAAATTCATCTGTAGAAAGAGAAGATTTAAAAGACTTTTTACGTTTACTAGAAGGAGAAATAACAGACAAAGCCTTCTTTATGGATTCAGAAACAAAATCTCTTATGTTATCAGGAACATTCTGCACCTTAGATGTTGAGGGAACTGCAACAGGCAATGGTACATCACTAAAGGAAATATTATCTGCATTAACAAGTTTGTCATGACATTTAATACAAACAACAGCTGGAGGAATAGCTACCAAAAGTTTACAGCAGATACACTTAGCTTTGGTAGATCCAGCAGGCAGAGGTTTTCCTGTAGTATCTTCTGGCTCAGATGCAACGTGAGACATCTTGCAATATGTAAGAGAAAAAACAACATATAAAGCAAAATAGATCAAATTCCTTATAAGACAGTTTCAGGAATGGGAAAAAAAAAATGCCAAACATCAAGCTTCTAGCAACCAGAAGCAAATGAAAAATGAGACTGAAATAATGTGGAGACAAAAGCGACGCCCATATTTTTTGGCGCCAAAAAAGACGCCCACATTATTTGGCGCCTAAATGCTTTTTGCGCCAAAAATGACGCAACATCCGGAACGCCGACATTTTTGGCGCAAAATAACGTCAAAAAATGACGCAACTTCCGGCGACACGTATGACGCCGGAAACGGAAATGAATTTTTGCGCCAAAAAAGTCTGCGCCAAAAATGACGCAATAAAATGAAGCATTTTCAGCCCCCGCGAGCCTAACAGCCCACAGGGAAAAAGTCAAATTTTTGAGGTAAGAAAAAATATGATAATTAAAGCATAATCCCAAATATGAAACTGACTGTCTGGAAATAAGGAAAGTTGAACATTCTGAGTCAAGGCAAATAAATGTTTGAATACATATATTTAGAACTTTATAAATAAAGTGCCCAACCATAGCTTAGAGTGTCACAGAAAATAAGACTTACTTACCCCAGGACACTCATCTACATGTTTGTAGAAAGCCAAACCAGTACTGAAACGAGAATCAGTAGAGGAAATGGTAAATATAAGAGTATATCGTCGATCTGAAAAGGGAGGTAAGAGATGAATCTCTACGACCGATAACAGAGAACCTTATGAAATAGACCCCGTAGAAGGAGATCACTGCATTCAATAGGCAATACTCTCCTCACATCCCTCTGACATTCACTGCACGCTGAGAGGAAAACCGGGCTCCAACTTGCTGCGGAGCGCATATCAACGTAGAATCTAGCACAAACTTACTTCACCACCTCCCTTGGAGGCAAAGTTTGTAAAACTGATTTGTGGGTGTGGTGAGGGGTGTATTTATAGGCATTTTAAGGTTTGGGAAACTTTGCCCCTCCTGGTAGGAATGTATATCCCATACGTCACTAGCTCATGGACTCTTGTTAATTACATGAAAGAAATTATCTGCATTAACAAGTTTGTCATGACAATCAATACAAACAACAGCTGGAGGAATAGCTACCAAAAGTTTACAGCAAATACACTTAGCTTTGGTAGTTCCAGCACTTGACAGCGATTTTCCTGTAGTATCTTCTGACTCAGATGCAACGTGAGACATCTTGCAATATGTAAGAGAAAAAACAACATATAAAGCAAAATTGATCAAAATCCTTAAATGACAGTTTCAGGAATGGGAAAAAATGCCAAAGAACAAGCTTCTAGCAACCAGAAGCAAATGAAAAATGACTTAAATAATGTGGAGACAAAAGCGACGCCCATATTTTTTAGCGCCAAATAAGACGCCCACATTATTTGGCGCCAAAAAGCATTTAGGCGCCAAATAATGACGCCACATCTGGAACGTCGACATTTTTGGCGCAAAATAACGTCAAAAAAATGACGCAACTTCCGGCGACACGTATGACGCCGGAAACGGAAAAGAATTTTTGCGCCAAAAAAGTCAGCGCCAAGAATGACGCAATAAAATGAAGCATTTTCAGCCCCCGCGAGCCTAACAGCCCACAGGGAAAAAGAGTCAAATTTTTTCAAGGTAAGAAAAAATGATTAAATCAAATGCATTATCCCAAATATGAAACTGACTGTCTGAAAAATAAGGAAAGTTGAACATTCTGAGTCAAGGCAAATAAATGTTTGAATACATATATTTAGAACTTTATAAAAAAAGTGCCCAACCATAGCTTAGAGTGTCACAGAAAATAAGATTTACTTACCCCAGGACACTCATCTACATGTTTGTAGAAAGCCAAACCAGTACTGAAACGAGAATCAGCAGAGGTAATGGTATATATAAGAGTATATCGTCGATCTGAAAAGGGAGGTAAGAGATGAA
>NW_026511309.1:0-124038 GCF_027579735.1 Bombina bombina | reverse complement strand
GACCCCGTTCCAGAACTGGAACTGGCACAATTACCCCAGCCAACTCTAGGTCTGAAACACATTTCAGAAACGCCTGAGCCTTCACTGGGTTTACTGGAATGCGTGAGAGAAAAAATCTTCTCAAAGGCGGCCTTACCTTGAAACCTATTCTGTACCCTTGTGAAACAATGTTCTGAATCCAAAGACTGTGAATCGAATTGATCCAAATATCTTTGAAAAATCGTAACCTGCCCCCTACCAGCTGTGCTGGAATGAGGGCCGCACCTTCATGAGGATTTGGGAGCTGGTTTTGACTTTCTAAAAGGCTTGGATTTATTCCAGACTGGAGAAGGTTTCCAAACGGAAAACGTTCCTTTAGGGGAAGGGTCAGGCTTCTGTTCCTTATTCTGACGAAAGGAACGAAAACGATTAGCAGCCCTATATTTACCTTTAGATTTTTTGTCCTAAGGCAAAAACATAATTTATGTAAGAACTTACCTGATAAATTCATTTCTTTCATATTAGCAAGAGTCCATGAGCTAGTGACGTATGGGATATACATTCCTACCAGGAGGGGCAAAGTTTCCCAAACCTCAAAATGCCTACAAATACACCCCTCACCACACCCACAATTCAGTTTAACGAATAGCCAAGAAGTGGGGTGATAAAGTGCGAAAGCATATAAAATAAGGAATTGGAATAATTGTGCTTTATACAAAATCATAACCACCACAAAAAAAGGGCGGGCCTCATGGACTCTTGCTAATATGAAAGAAATGAATTTATCAGGTAAGTTCTTACATAAATTATGTTTTCTTTCATGTAATTAGCAAGAGTCCATGAGCTAGTGACGTATGGGATAATGATTACCCAAGATGTGGATCTTTCCACACAAGAGTCACTAGAGAGGGAGGGATAAAATAAAGACAGCCAATTCCTGCTGAAAATAATCCACACCCAAAATAAAGATTAACGAAAATCATAAGCAGAAGATTCAAACTGAAACCGCTGCCTGAAGTACTTTTCTACCAAAAACTGCTTCAGAAGAAGAAAATACATCAAAATGGTAGAATTTAGTAAAAGTATGCAAAGAGGACCAAGTTGCTGCTTTGCAAATCTGATCAACCGAAGCTTCATTCCTAAACGCCCAGGAAGTAGAAACTGACCTAGTAGAATGAGCTGTAATTCTCTGAGGCGGAGTTTTACCCGACTCAACATAGGCAAGATGAATTAAAGATTTCAACCAAGATGCCAAAGAAATGGCAGAAGCTTTCTGGCCTTTTCTAGAACCGGAAAAGATAACAAATAGACTAGAAGTCTTTCTGAAAGATTTAGTAGCTTCAACATAATATTTCAAAGCTCTAACAACATCCAAAGAATGCAACGATTTCTCCTTAGAATTCTTAGGATTAGGACATAATGAAGGAACCACAATTTCTCTACTAATGTTGTTGGAATTCACAACTTTAGGTAAAAATTCAAAAGAAGTTCGCTACACCGCCTTATCCTGATGAAAAATCAGAAAAGGAGACTCACAAGAAAGAGCAGATAATTCAGAAACTCTTCTGGCAGAAGAGATGGCCAAAAGGAACAAAACTTTCCAAGAAAGTAATTTAATGACCAATGAATGCATAGGTTCAAACGGAGGAGCTTGAAGAGCCCCCAGAACCAAATTCAAACTCCAAGGAGGAGAAATTGACTTAATGACAGGTTTTATACGAACCAAAGCTTGTACAAAACAATGAATATCAGGAAGAATAGCAATCTTTCTGTGAAAAAGAACAGAAAGAGCAGAGATTTGTCCTTTCAAGGAACTTGCGGACAAACCTTTATCTAAACCATCCTGAAGAAACTGTAAAATTCTCGGAATTCTGAAAGAATGCCAAGAAAAATGATGAGAAATACACCAAGAAATATAAGTCTTCCAGACTCTATAATATATCTCTCTAGATACAGATTTACGAGCCTGTAACATAGTATTAATCACAGCGTCAGAGAAACCTCTTTGACTTAGAATCAAGCGTTCAATCTCCATACCTTTAAATTTAAGGATTTCAGATCCTGATGGAAAAAAGGACCTTGTGACAGAAGGTCTGGTCTTAACGGAAGAGTCCACGGTTGGCAAGAGGCCATCCGGACAAGATCCGCATACCAAAACCTGTGAGGCCATGCCGGAGCTACCAGCAGAACAAACGAGCATTCCTTCAGAATCTTGGAGATTACTCTTGGAAGAAGAACTAGGGGCGGAAAGATATAGGCAGGATGATACTTCCAAGGAAGTGATAATGCATCCACTGCCTCCGCCTGAGGATCCCGGGATCTGGACAGATACCTGGGAAGTTTCTTGTTTAGATGGGACGCCATCAAATCTATTTCTGGAAGTTCCCACATTTGAACGATCTGAAGAAATACCTCTGGGTGAAGAGACCATTCGCCCGGATGCAACGTTTGGCGACTGAGATAATCCGCTTCCCAATTGTCTACACCTGGGATATGAACCGCAGAGATTAGACAGGAGCTGGATTCCACCCAAACCAAAATTCGAGATACTTCTTTCATAGCCAGAGGACTGTGAGTTCCTCCTTGATGATTGATGTATGCCACAGTTGTGACATTGTCTGTCTGAAAACAAATGAACGATTCTCTCTTCAGAAGAGGCCAAAACTGAAGAGCTCTGAAAATTGCACGGAGTTCCAAAATATTGATCGGTAATCTCACCTCCTGAGAATCCCAAACTCCTTGTGCCGTCAGAGATCCCCACACAGCTCCCCAACCTGTGAGACTTGCATCTGTTGAAATTACAGTCCAGGTCGGAAGCACAAAAGAAGCCCCCTGAATTAAACGATGGTGATCTGTCCACCACGTTAGAGAGTGTCGAACAATCGGTTTTAAAGATATTAATTGAGATATCTTTGTGTAATCCTTGCACCATTGATTCAGCATACAAAGCTGAAGAGGTCGCATGTGAAAACGAGCAAAGGGGATCGCGTCCAATGCAGCAGTCATAAGACCTAGAATTTCCATGCATAAGGCTACCGAAGGGAATGATTGTGACTGAAGGTTTCGACAAGCTGCCATCAGTTTTAGACGCCTCTTGTCTGTTAAAGACAGAGTCATGGACACTGAATTTATTTGGAAACCCAGAAAGGTTACCCTTGTCTGAGGAATCAATGAACTTTTTGGTAAATTGATCCTCCAACCATGATCTTGAAGAAACAACACAAGTCGATTCGTATGAAATTCTGCTAAATGTAAAGACTGAGCAAGTACCAAGATATCGTCCAAATAAGGAAATACCACAATACCCTGTTCTCTGATTACAGAGAGAAGGGCACCGAGAACCTTTGTAAAAATTCTTGGAGCTGTAGCAAGGCCAAACGGCAGAGCCACAAACTGGTAATGTTTGTCCAGAAAAGAGAATCTCAGGAACCGATAATGATCCGGATGAATCGGAATATGCAGATATGCATCCTGTAAATCTATTGTGGACATATAATTCCCTTGCTGAACAAAAACAGAATTTATGTTTACCTGATAAATTACTTTCTCCAACGGTGTGTCCGGTCCACGGCGTCATCCTTACTTGTGGGATATTCTCTTCCCCAACAGGAAATGGCAAAGAGCCCAGCAAAGCTGGTCACATGATCCCTCCTAGGCTCCGCCTTCCCCAGTCATTCGACCGACGTAAAGGAGGAATATTTGCATAGGAGAAACCATATGATACCGTGGTGACTGTAGTTAAAGAAAATAAATTATCAGACCTGATTAAAAAAACCAGGGCGGGCCGTGGACCGGACACACCGTTGTATAATTTAATTTATCAGGTAAACATAAATTCTGTTTTCTCCAACATAGGTGTGTCCGGTCCACGGCGTCATCCTTACTTGTGGGAACCAATACCAAAGCTTAGGACACGGATGAAGGGAGGGAGCAAATCAGGTCACCTAGATGGAAGGCACCACGGCTTGCAAAACCTTTCTCCCAAAAATAGCCTCAGAAGAAGCAAAAGTATCAAACTTGTAAAATTTAGTAAAAGTGTGCAGTGAAGACCAAGTCGCTGCCTTACATATCTGATCAACAGAAGCCTCGTTCTTGAAGGCCCATGTGGAAGCCACAGCCCTAGTGGAATGAGCTGTGATTCTTTCAGGAGGCTGCCGTCCGGCAGTCTCGTAAGCCAATCTGATGATGCTTTTAATCCAAAAAGAGAGAGAGGTAGAAGTTGCTTTTTGACCTCTCCTTTTACCAGAATAAACAACAAACAAGGAAGATGTTTGTCTAAAATCCTTTGTAGCATCTAAATAGAATTTTAGAGCACGAACAACATCCAAATTGTGCAACAAACGTTCCTTCTTTGAAACTGGATTCGGACACAAAGAAGGCACGACTATCTCCTGGTTAATGTTTTTGTTAGAAACAACTTTCGGAAGAAAACCAGGTTTAGTACGTAAAACTACCTTATCTGCATGGAACACCAGATAAGGAGGAGAACACTGCAGATCAGATAATTCTGAAACTCTTCTAGCAGAAGAAATTGCAACCAAAAACAAAACTTTCCAAGATAATAACTTAATATCAACGGAATGTAAGGGTTCAAACGGAACCCCCTGAAGAACTGAAAGAACTAAATTGAGACTCCAAGGAGGAGTCAAAGGTTTGTAAACAGGCTTGATTCTAACCAGAGCCTGAACAAAGGCTTGAACATCTGGCACAGCTGCCAGCTTTTTGTGAAGTAACACAGACAAGGCAGAAATCTGTCCCTTCAAGGAACTTGCAGATAATCCTTTCTCCAAACCTTCTTGAAGAAAGGATAGAATCTTAGGAATTTTTACCTTGTCCCAAGGGAATCCTTTAGATTCACACCAACAGATATATTTTTTCCATAAATTTTTCTAGTTACAGGCTTTCTGGCCTGAACAAGAGTATCAATGACAGAATCTGAGAACCCTCGCTTTGATAAGATCAAGCGTTCAATCTCCAAGCAGTCAGTTGGAGTGAGACCAGATTCGGATGTTCGAACGGACCTTGAACAAGAAGGTCTCGTCTCAAAGGTAGCTTCCATGGTGGAGCCGATGACATATTCACCAGGTCTGCATACCAAGTCCTGCGTGGCCACGCAGGAGCTATCAAGATCACCGATGCCCTCTCCTGATTGATCCTGGCTACCAGCCTGGGGATGAGAGGAAACGGCGGGAATACATAAGCTAGTTTGAAGGTCCAAGGTGCTACTAGTGCATCTACTAGAGTCGCCTTGGGATCCCTGGATCTGGACCCGTAGTAGGGAACCTTGAAGTTCTGACGAGAGGCCATCAGATCCATGTCTGGAATGCCCCACAATTGAGTAATTTGGGCAAAGATTTCCGGATGGAGTTCCCACTCCCCCGGATGAAATGTCTGACGACTCAGAAAATCCGCTTCCCAATTTTCCACTCCTGGGATGTGGATTGCAGACAAGTGGCAGGAGTGAGTCTCCGCCCATTGAATGATTTTGGTCACTTCTTCCATCGCCAGGGAACTCCTTGTTCCCCCCTGATGGTTGATGTACGCAACAGTCGTCATGTTGTCTGATTGAAACCGTATGAACTTGGCCTTTGCTAGCTGAGGCCAAGCCTTGAGAGCATTGAATATCGCTCTCAGTTCCAGAATATTTATCGGGAGAAGAGATTCTTCCCGAGACCAAAGACCCTGAGCTTTCAGGGGTCCCCAGACCGCGCCCCAGCCCACCAGACTGGCGTCGGTCGTGACAATGACCCACTCTGGTCTGCGGAAGCTCATCCCCTGTGACAGGTTGTCCAGGGACAGCCACCAACGGAGTGAATCTCTGGTCCTCTGATCTACTTGTATCGTCGGAGACAAGTCTGTATAGTCCCCATTCCACTGACTGAGCATGCACAGTTGTAATGGTCTTAGATGAATTCGCGCAAAAGGAACTATGTCCATTGCCGCTACCATCAAACCTATTACTTCCATGCACTGCGCTATGGAAGGAAGAGGAACAGAATGAAGTATTTGACAAGAGTTTAGAAGTTTTGACTTTCTGGCCTCTGTCAGAAAAATCCTCATTTCTAAGGAGTCTATTATTGTTCCCAAGAAGGGAACCCTTGTTGGCGGAGATAGAGAACTTTTTTCTACGTTCACTTTCCACCCGTGAGATCTGAGAAAGGCCAGGACAATGTCCGTGTGAGCCTTTGCTTGAGGAAGGGACGACGCTTGAATCAGAATGTCGTCCAAGTAAGGTACTACTGCAATGCCCCTTGGTCTTAGCACCGCTAGAAGGGACCCTAGTACCTTTGTGAAAATTCTTGGAGCAGTGGCTAATCCGAACGGAAGTGCCACAAACTGGTAATGCTTGTCCAGGAATGCGAACCTTAGGAACCGATGATGTTCCTTGTGGATAGGAATATGTAGATACGCATCCTTTAAATCCACCGTGGTCATGAATTGACCTTCCTGGATGGAAGGAAGAATTGTTCGAATGGTTTCCATTTTGAACGATGGAACCTTGAGAAACTTGTTTAGGATCTTGAGATCTAAGATTGGTCTGAATGTTCCCTCTTTTTTGGGAACTACGAACAGATTGGAGTAGAACCCCATCCCTTGTTCTCCTAATGGAACAGGATGAATCACTCCCATTTTTAACAGGTCTTCTACACAATGTAAGAATGCCTGTTTTTTTATGTGGTCTGAAGACAATTGAGACCTGTGGAACCTCCCCCTTGGGGGAAGCCCCTTGAATTCCAGAAGATAACCTTGGGAGACTATTTCTAGTGCCCAAGGATCCAGAACATCTCTTGCCCAAGCCTGAGCGAAGAGAGAGAGTCTGCCCCCCACCAGATCCGGTCCCGGATCGGGGGCCAACATCTCATGCTGTCTTGGTAGCAGTGGCAGGTTTCTTGGCCTGCTTTCCTTTGTTCCAGCCTTGCATTGGTCTCCAGGCTGGCTTGGCTTGAGAAGTATTACCCTCTTGCTTAGAGGACGTAGCACTTGGGGCTGGTCCGTTTCTGCGAAAGGGACGAAAATTAGGTTTATTTTTGGCCTTGAAAGACCTATCCTGAGGAAGGGCGTGGCCCTTGCCCCCAGTGATATCAGAGATAATCTCTTTCAAGTCAGGGCCAAACAGCGTTTTCCCCTTGAAAGGAATGTTAAGCAATTTGTTCTTGGAAGACGCATCCGCTGACCAAGATTTTAGCCAAAGCGCTCTGCGCGCCACAATAGCAAAACCAGAATTTTTCGCCGCTAACCTAGCCAATTGCAAAGTGGCGTCTAGGGTGAAAGAATTAGCCAATTTGAGAGCATGAATTCTGTCCATAATCTCCTCATAAGAAGAAGAATTATTATTGAGCGCCTTTTCTAGTTCATCGAACCAGAAACACGCTGCTGTAGTGACAGGAACAATGCATGAAATTGGTTGTAGAAGGTAACCTTGCTGAACAAACATCTTTTTAAGCAAACCTTCTAATTTTTTATCCATAGGATCTTTGAAAGCACAACTATCTTCTATGGGTATAGTGGTGCGTTTGTTTAGAGTAGAAACCGCCCCCTCGACCTTGGGGACTGTCTGCCATAAGTCCTTTCTGGGGTCGACCATAGGAAACAATTTTTTAAATATGGGGGGAGGGACGAAAGGTATACCGGGCCTTTCCCATTCTTTATTTATAATGTCCGCCACCCGCTTGGGTATAGGAAAAGCTTCGGGGGGCCCCGGGACCTCTAGGAACTTGTCCATTTTACATAGTTTCTCTGGAATGACCAAATTCTCACAATCATCCAGAGTAGATAACACCTCCTTAAGCAGAGCGCGGAGATGTTCCAATTTAAATTTAAATGTAATCACATCAGGTTCAGCTTGTTGAGAAATTTTCCCTGAATCTGAAATTTCTCCCTCAGACAAAACCTCCCTGGCCCCCTCAGACTGGTGTAGGGGCACTTCAGAACCAATATCATCAGCGTCCTCATGCTCTTCAGTATTTTCTAAAACAGAGCAGTCGCGCTTTCGCTGATAAGTGGGCATTTTGGCTAAAATGTTTTTGATAGAATTATCCATTACAGCCGTTAATTGTTGCATAGTAAGGAGTATTGGCGCACTAGATGTACTAGGGGCCTCCTGTGTGGGCAAGACTGGTGTAGACGAAGGAGGGGATGATGCAGTACCATGCTTACTCCCCTCACTTGAGGAATCATCTTGGGCATCATTTTCTCTAAATTTTGTGTCACATAAATCACATCTATTTAAATGAGAAGGAACCTTGGCTTCCCCACATTCAGAACACAGTCTATCTGGTAGTTCAGACATGTTAAACAGGCATAAACTTGATAACAAAGTACAAAAAACGTTTTAAAATAAACCGTTACTGTCACTTTAAATTTTAAACTGAACACACTTTATGACTGCAATTGTGAAAAAGTATGAAGGAATTGTTCAAAATTCACCAAAATTTCACCACAGTGTCTTAAAGCCTTAAAAGTATTGCACACCAAATTTGGAAGCTTTAACCCTTAAAATAACGGAACCGGAGCCGTTTTTATATTTAACCCCTTTACAGTCCCTGGTATCTGCTTTGCTGAGACCCAACCAAGCCCAAAGGGGAATACGATACCAAATGACGCCTTCAGAAAGTCTTTTCTATGTATCAGAGCTCCTCACACATGCATCTGCATGTCATGCTTCCAAAAACAAGTGCGCAATAGAGGCGCGAAAATGAGACTCTGCCTATGATTAGGGAAAGCCCCTAGAGAATAAGGTGTCCAATACAGTGCCTGCCGGTTATTTTACATAATTCCCAAGATTAAAATAATTCCTCAAGGCTATGAAGTATAAAATATGCTTATATATAAATCGATTTAGCCCAGAAAATGTCTACAGTCTTAAAAGCCCTTGTGAAGCCCTTTTTTTCTTTCTGTAATAAAAATGGCTTACCGGATCCCATAGGGAAAATGACAGCTTCCAGCATTACATCGTCTTGTTAGAATGTGTCATACCTCAAGCAGCAAAAGTCTGCTCACTGTTCCCCCAACTGAAGTTAATTCCTCTCAACAGTCCTGTGTGGAAACAGCCATCGATTTTAGTAACGGTTGCTAAAATCATTTTCCTCTTACAAACAGAAATCTTCATCTCTTTTCTGTTTCAGAGTAAATAGTACATACCAGCACTATTTTAAAATAACAAACTCTTGATTGAATAATAAAAACTACAGTTAAACACTAAAAAACTCTAAGCCATCTCCGTGGAGATGTTGCCTGTACAACGGCAAAGAGAATGACTGGGGAAGGCGGAGCCTAGGAGGGATCATGTGACCAGCTTTGCTGGGCTCTTTGCCATTTCCTGTTGGGGAAGAGAATATCCCACAAGTAAGGATGACGCCGTGGACCGGACACACCTATGTTGGAGAAAGGCAAAATAGTCCTTACAGTTACCATCTTGAACGTTGGTATCCTTACATAACGATTCAATATTTTTAGATCCAGAACTGGTCTGAAGGAATTCTCCTTCTTTGGTACAATGAAGAGATTTGAATAAAACCCCATCCCCTGTTCCTGAACTGGAACTGGCATAATTACTCCAGTTAACTCTAGATCTGAAACACAATTCAGAAATGCTTGAGCTTTTACTGGATTTACTGGGACACGGGAAAGAAAAAATCTCTTTGCAGGAGGTCTCATCTTGAAACCAATTCTGTACCCTTCTGAAACAATGTTCTGAATCCAAAGATTGTGAACAGAATTGATCCAAATTTCTTTGAAAAAACGTAACCTGCCCCCTACCAGCTGAGCTGGAATGAGGGCCGCACCTTCATGTGGACTTAGAAGCAGGCCTTGCCTTTCTGGCTGGCTTGGATTTATTCCAGATTGGAGATGGTTTCCAAACTGAAACTGCTCCTGAGGATGAAGGATCAGGTTTTTGTTCTTTGTTGAAACGAAAGGAACGAAAACGATTATTAGCTCTGTTTTTACCCTTAGATTTTTTATCCTGTGGTAAAAAAGTTCCTTTCCCACCAGTAACAGTTGAAATAATAGAATCCAACTGAGAACCAAAGAATTTGTTACCCTGGAAAGAAATGGAAAGTAGAGTTGATTTAGAAGCCATATCAGCATTCCAAGTCTTAAGCCATAAAGCTCTTCTAGCTAAAATAGCTAGAGACATAAACCTGACATCAACTCTGATAATATCAAAGATGGCATCACAGATAAAATTATTAGCATGCTGAAGAATAATAATAATATCATGAGAATCATGATGTGTTACTTGTTGCGCTAAGGTTTCCAACCAAAAAGTTGAAGCTGCAGCAACATCAGCCAAAGATATAGCAGGTCTAAGAAGATTACCTGAACACAGATAAGCTTTTCTTAGAAAGGACTCAATTTTCCTATCTAAAGGATCCTTAAACGAAGTACCATCTGATGTAGGAATAGTAGTACGTTTAGCAAGGGTAGAAATAGCCCCATCAACTTTAGGGATTTTGTCCCAAAATTCTAATCTGTCAGACGGCACAGGATATAATTGCTTAAAACGTTTAGAGGGAGTAAATGAATTACCCAATTTATCCCATTCTTTGGAAATTACTGCAGAAATAGCATTAGGAACAGGAAAAACTTCTGGAATAACCACAGGAGATTTAAATACCTTATCCAAACGTTTAGAATTAGTATCAAGAGGACCAGAATCCTCTATTTCTAAAGCAATTAGAACTTCTTTAAGTAAAGAACGAATAAATTCCATTTTAAATAAATATGAAGATTTATCAGCATCAACCTCTGAGACAGAATCCTCTGAACCAGAAGAGTTATCAGAATCAGAATGATGATGTTCATTTAAAAATTCATCTGTAGGGAGAGAAGTTTTAAAAGATTTTTTACGTTTACTAGAAGGAGAAATAACAGACATAGCCTTCTTTATGGATTCAGAAACAAAATCTCTTATGTTATCAGGAACATTCTGCACCTTAGATGTTGAAGGAACTGCAACAGGCAATGGTACTTTACTAAAGGAAATATTATCTGCTTTAACAAGTTTGTCATGACAATCAATACAAACAACAGCTGGAGGAATAGCTACCAAAAGTTTACAGCAGATACACTTAGCTTTGGTAGATCCAGCACTAGACAGCGATTTTCCTGTAGTATCTTCTGACTCAGATGCAATGTGAGACATCTTGCAATATGTAAGAGAAAAAACAACATATAAAGCAAAATTGATCAAATTCCTTAAATGACAGTTTCAGGAATGGGAAAAAATGCCAAAAAACAAGCTTCTAGCAACCAGAAGCAATGAAAAATGAGACTTAAATAATGTGGAGATAAAAGCGACGCCCATATTTTTTAGCGCCAAAAAGACGCCCACATCATTTGGCGCCTAAAAGCTTTTTGGCGCCAAAATGACGCCACATCCGGAACGCCGACATTTTTGGCGCAAAATAACGTCAAAAAATGACGCAACTTCCGGCGACACGTATGACGCCGGAAACGGAAAAGAATTTTTGCGCCAAAAAAGTCCGCGCCAAGAATGACGCAATAAAATGAAGCATTTTCAGCCCCCGCGAGCCTAACAGCCCACAGGGAAAAAAGTCAAATTTTTGAAGGTAAGAAAAAATGATTATATCAAATGCATTATCCCAAATATGAAACTGAGTGTCTGAAAATAAGGAAAGTTGAACATTCTGAGTCAAGGCAAATAAATGTTTGAATACATATATTTAGAACTTTATAAACAAAGTGCCCAACCATAGCTTAGAGTGTCACAGAAAATAAGATTTACTTACCCCAGGACACTCATCTACAGGTTTGTAGAAAAGAAAAAAGCAGAGGAGCGCCGACTCAAATGTAGGGATAAAACAATTTATTAGAACAAAAAATGCGGTTCAATAACACTCACAAGATAAAAGGGGTATAATACATATCTGGGCCGTCTGCCATGAAAAATCCCCCTGCGGTCAGTCCACAATCCCTCCGATGTTGGGAGGTAAAAATTCCCGGCTGTTAGAATCTCCCGCTTAGTATTCAGTCCTTACCACACCGCTCTGCAGTCGCGGGTGGTGACGTGAAATTCAGCGTGCAGTATTAGTGGTTATAGGTAGATCAATACACTACGGATCCCTTGTAGGGACAAACGAAGTTGCGAGCCTGGATCTTTCTTCTACGCGTTTCGTCCTGATCGACAGGACTTTGTCAAGAATACTTGAACGGCTCTGCTGGCACCTTAATATACCAGCTTTTAACCAATGCGGTTCAGGTTCTGGATTAGTGTAACTTAGACAGGTCAAATATATTCACTAACTTATTAGCGATTATTTTTAAAAAGCTATATACCTTACAAATTTGTGATCTAATAATATACATGATACGAAAAAATATATACATATAACAGTGCATATAGATGAATATAGACTTAAAAGGCGAACTGATTGGATGTAAAACTAAATATATAAATGTCACAAACTACCAGCGAGTGTATACATAACCAGTATTAGATTTGCTACATATACTGCATGAAGTATTAGTATAAAATCATTATATAATATACAAATACATACCTATGGTTCAAATATTAGATCATAGTTTCTCATAAAAACAAGTTTCATAGGAATTTCTATATATTCACTATAAAATAAAATTGTAAAAGAATAAACTATAACACTTCATTAAAAGCTGTGTATCATATTACTAAAACAGATATATATAGAGCCATTAAAACTGGATATACATATAAGGAGAACCAAGATACAAATTACTTCTTAAAAAGATAGATAATTTCATAAAAACGCTTGTATATCTAGTTCAATGTTTAACCCCTTAGGTTCTAAGCAGTCTAGAGTTTTAATCCAATAGGTTTCTCTTTGTCTTAATTTCAACAGTCTATTAGTGTCCCATTTGTCGGGTGCTACCCATTCAATGATTTTTATACTAAGATCTTTTGGATTTTGATTGTGGCAAACTTTAAAATGATGTGAAACACTATGATTGTCGAAACCTGACTCAATATTTTTAACATGCTCTCTGAGTCTATATTTAATTTTTCTTTTCGTCCTACCTATATAGATTTTTCCACATTTACAGCTCAACTGATATACAACATAAGTGGTATGGCAGGTGCATCTGAATTTGCACTTGTATGTTCGTTTGCCATTGTAATTGTTAAATGTAGTATGGTTACTATCAATCAAAGGGCACATAATGCATTCAGAGACCTTGCATGGATACAGGCCTACCTTACTACCACACCAACTAGTAAGAGTACCATTTACTGTTTTTTGTCGAAGTTTGGTGGGTGCTATGTAGTTTTTAAGATCCTTATTTTTCCTAAATATGACCTCAGGCTTATCACTAAGTGCCTTCTGTAATACTGGGTCCAGTTTTAACACATTCCAGTGTTTATTGATAATCTTTTTAATGTGGTGATGTTGATTGTTGTATCTTGTAATAAATTTAACAGATCCCTCTTGGAGATTATTTCTATTGTTCTTCTTTTTATTCACATGTTGGTTAGTGAGAAGAGCTTCTCTATCTATATTTAGGGCTCTGATTCTGGCGGTATTAAGAAGTTCTCTATTGTAACCTTTCTCTAAGAATTTATCTGTTAGAACATCAGCTTCTTTGTTATAGTCCTCTATATGTGTACAGTTGCGTCTGATTCTCTGATATTGCCCTATTGGAATGTTGTTTTTCCACTGTTTGTAGTGGCCACTTTTGGCATTTAATAAACCGTTTCTGTCAGTAGGTTTATGATAATTTTTTACACATACTTTATTGGTATGGTTATCACAGTATATCACTAGATCTAAAAAAGATATGGATTCGGGTGAGCATTCATATGTAAATTTTAAATTTAAAAGATTACCATTGATATGTGAAATAAAATCATCTATTTGATCCCTAGGGCCCTGCCATATAATTAAAATATCATCTATATACCTGAAGTATTTAAAAATGTTATTAAAAAATGGGTTATTGTTCCATATATATCTGTCTTCGAACTGGGACATGTAAATGTTAGCATACGATGGGGCAAAAGTGGTCCCCATCGCCGTACCCTGTATTTGATGGTAGAAGCAACCCTCAAATAAGAAGTAGTTATGTGTTAAGACAAATTGTACAGCATCCACTATAAATTTACGTTGTACCTCAGGGAGATGACTATTACATAATGTATCGCTAATTGCCATGGTACCTTGTAAATGTGGGATGCTAGTATAAAGAGCAGCAGCATCGCAGGTAATCCAGATATAGTCTTCCTGCCAGTCTAAACCCTCCATTTTGTTAATAACATCAATGGTGTCTCTGAGATAGGCTCTTGAGGATATAACAATAGGTTGTAGGTAAGAGTCCACATATTTGGATAAGTTATCACATAGAGAGCCTATCCCAGAGACAATGGGTCTACCAGGAGGGTTAAGAGGATCCTTGTGGATCTTGGGTAAGTGATAAAAACATGAGATTTTTGGGGCCACTTCATATAAAAATTGATATTCTTCTGTATTTAAAACGTTCAAGGCCTTAGCTTCATTTAAAAGTATAAATAATTCTTTTTTGAATTTCTCAGTAGGATTAAAGGTTAAAAGAGAATACGTGTCCCTATCGGATAATAGGCGTTGTGCTTCTGCTATATAATCTATCCGATTCTGCACTACTATGCCACCGCCCTTATCGGCAGCTCTAAATATGATGTCATAATTTGCACTTTTTGTAGAAAGCCAAACCAGTACTGAAACGAGAATCAGCAGAGGTAATGGTATATATAAGAGTATATCGTCGATCTGAAAAGGGAGGTAAGAGATGAATCTCTACGACCGATAACAGAGAACCTATGAAATAGACCCCGTAGAAGGAGATCACTGCATTCAAATAGGCAATACTCTCCTCACATCCCTCTGACATTCACTGCACGCTGAGAGGAAAACCGGGCTCCAACTTGCTGCGGAGCGCATATCAACGTAGAATCTAGCACAAACTTACTTCACCACCTCCATCGGAGGCAAAGTTTGTAAAACTGAATTGTGGGTGTGGTGAGGGGTGTATTTGTAGGCATTTTGAGGTTTGGGAAACTTTGCCCCTCCTGGTAGGAATGTATATCCCATACGTCACTAGCTCATGGACTCTTGCTAATTACATGAAAGAAAAGGTTCCTTTCCCCCCAGTAACAGTTGAAATTATAGAATCCAACTGTGAACCAAATAATGTATTACCTTGGAAAGAAAGAGAAAGCAATGTTGACTTAGAAGTCATATCTGCATTCCAAGATTTAAGCCATAAAGCTCTTCTAGCTAAAATAGTTAAAGACATATACCTGACATCAATTCTAATGATATAAAAAATGGCATCACAAACAAAGTTATTAGCATGTTGAAGAAGTTTAACAATGATATAAGCATTATGGTCTGACACTTGTTGCGCTAAAGCCTCCAACCAGAAAGTGGAAGCTGCAGCAACATCAGCCAAAGAAATAGCAGGTCTAAGAAGATTACCTGAACATAAATAAATAAGCTCTCCTTAGTAAGGATTCAAGCTTCCTATCTAAAGGATCCTTAAAGGAAGTACTGTCCGCCGTAGGAATAGTAGTACGTTTAGCAAGAGTAGAGATAGCCCCATCAACTTTATGGATTTTGTCCCAAAATTCTAATCTATCAGATGGCACAGGGTACAATTTCTTAAACCTTGGAGAAGGAGTAAATTAAGTACCCAGACTATTCCATTCCCTAGAAATTACTTCTGAAATAGCATCAGGAACTGGAATAACTACATAAGGTTTAAAAACCGAATTTAAACGCTTAGTAGATTTAGTATCAAGAGGACTAGACTCCTCCATATCTAATGCAATCAACACTTCTTTAAGTAAAGAACGAATAAAGATTTATCAGTGTCAATATCTGAAGCAGAATCTTCTGAACCAGAAAGATCCTCATCAGAAACAGATAAGTCAGAATGATGGCGGTCACTTAAAAATTAATCTGAAATATGAGAAGTTTTAAAAGACCTTTTACGTTTGCTGGAAGGAGGAATAACAGACAGAGCCTTCCTAAAAGAATTAGAAACAAATTCTTTTACATTAACAGGGACATCCTGAACATTAGATGTTGAAGGAAAAACAACAGGTAAAGGATTATTACTAATGGAGACATTATCTGCGTTAGAAAGTTTATCATGACAACTAACACAAACTACAGCCGGAGGAACAGTTACCAAAAGTTTACAACAAATGCACTTAAATGCACTTTGGTAGAACCAGCATCAGGCAGCGTCTTTCCAGAAGTAGATTCTGATCCAGGGTATTCAGGAATGGGAAAAAATGCAAAATAAACAAGCCTCCAGCAACCAGAAGCAATGAAAAAGTGAGACTTAAATAATGTGAAAAAAGGTGGAGACAAGTATGACGCCCATATTTTTTGGTGCCAAGAATGACGCCCACATTATTGGCGCCAAGTACAACGCCCATATTTTTTGGCGCCAAGTATGACGCCACATCCTCTGGCGCCAAAACGACGCCCACATTTTTTGGCGCAAAAAAATGTCTGTAACACACATACGTCAAAAAATGACGCAACCACGAACAAACTTCCGGCGTCAACTATGGCGCCGGAAATGACAAAATTTTGCGCCAAAAAAGTTTATATTTACATATAAAGAATGACGCAATTAATTGAAGCATTTTCTGCCCCCGCGAGCCTAACAGCCCGCAGGGAAAAAAGTCAATTGAAAATTTTTAAGGTAAGAAAAAAAATATTCATATGCATTATCCCAAATAATGAAACTGACAGTCTGAATGAAGGAATACTGATTATCCTGAATCATGGCAAATATAAGTTTAAACACATATATTTAGAACTTTACATATAAAGTGCCCAACCATAGCTTAGAGTGTCATAAATAAAATAAGACTTACTTACCCTAAGACACTCATCTACATATAGTAGATAGCCAAACCAGTACTGAAACGAGAATCAGTAGAGGTAATGGTATATAAGAGTATATCGTCGATCTGAAAAGGGAGGTAGGAGAAGAAATCTCTACGACCGATAACAGAGAACCTATGAAATAGATTCCCTAGAGGAAGACCATTGTATTCAAATAGGCAATACTCTCTTCACATCCCTCTTTCATTCACTGCACTCCGAGAGGAAAACCGGGCTTCAGCCTGCTGCGAAGCGCATATCAACGTAGAATCTAGCACAAACTTACTTCACCACCTCAAAGTTTGTAAAACTGAATTGTGGGTGTGGTGAGGGGTGTATTTATAGGCATTTTGAGGTTTGGGAAACTTTGCCCCTCCTGGTAGGAATGTATATCCCATACGTCACTAGCTCATGGACTCTTACTAATTACATGAAAGAAACATGCTTTCAACATTAATCTTCATAATATCAAACACAGCATCAAAACAAAAAAAACAATACCAATTTTGAGTAAACCCAAAAGATTTTCACTAGCAAAGTCATCAGAACACTGTTATAAAACACTAGATAACCAGCAAGTTGACGCAGCAGCCACATCAGCAATATAAATAGTTGGCTTGAGCAAATACCCTGCTTGTAAAAAAAAAAAGGCCCTTCTTTGAAAAGACTCTAAATTTCTCTCCAAGGGGTCTTTAAAAGAAGTAGTGTCTTCTAAAGTAATAGAAGTTTAACCAGAGTGGAAATTACTCCATCAAATTTGGGAACAGTTTCCCACAATTCGACATTATCAGTAGGTAAAGTATATAGCTTTTCAAACCTTGCAGAAGGATTTAATTAACTACCTGGTTTAGACCATTCCCTCGAAATCATGTCAGAAAAAAGTACCAAGAATAGGAAAACCTCAGGAAGATTAACAACAGTCTTGAAAACTGATTTAAACAATTTCAAAGCATATCAGAATCTTAAGAATCTTTAACCCCTAAGGTAAATAAGACCTCATTTAAAAGAGAATGAATATGTTTGACTTTAAAACAAAAAAAAAAAGAGGAAATATTAGGTTCAACATCAGTTGAAGATTCCTCATCACCAGAGGAAATTTCACCATCTGTGGACTTAACAGTATCGCTAGGTTTTAGGGCATATAGAACTTGTAGACAGCAAAATCTGAACTGACCTTTTACGCTTGTTTGAAGGCGGGAGAGCAGCCAGCACCTCAGAAAATGCAGCCTTGATATAATTTTCACATTAGGCAAAACATTAATAATATTCTACTTTAATGAAAACAAAAGGTGCATTAATACCCACAGAAACAGCATTAGGTTGTTCTGATTGCATTAATAATTTCAAACCGGAGTCACATAAATGAGCTGGAGAAGGTACTTTAGCTTTTTTACAATGAGCACACCTAATAATATAAAGGTGTTCAGGAGACTCAGTTTCTAGGGTAAATTTAGGGAAAGAATCACATATTTTCATTATAGCATTAGACAAAGCAATGCAGCAAACACTATAAACCCCTAAAAAAGCTCTTAAGGAATGGAAATCCCTTACCTCCTTCTAAGAAGCTTTTAGAATAAACTCAGAGGTACAATGTGAAAGTGTACCTGTGATGTGAGTAACTATAAGAAGACTAAAGGGACATTGCTAACCAGACAAGCGTTAACCCGCCGCGTGTAACTTCAATGTGCATAAACCTAAAAGCTGACAGACGAAATTTAAAATAACCATGCTAAAAAAGTCAACAAGTGCAAACAGCAAGGGGAGTAATGAAAAGGACAGTCGTCCACCAACAAATAAGCAGCAGACAGCAAAACCACTACTGAAACATTTCAGCAGAGGTTATGGAATAGGAGTAGATTGTAGATCTATAAAGAGAGGCACAAGACAAGTCCCTGTAACTAATTATGGAAGGTTTATTAAAAAAATTCCCATAAGATGAAAAAACATAATTTATGTAAGAACTTACCTGATAAAATCATTTATTTCATATTGGCATTAGTCCATAAGCTAGTGACGTATGGGATATACAATCCTACCAGGAGGGGCAAAGTTTCCCAAACCTCAAAATGCCTATAAATACACCCCTCACCACAGCCACAATTCAGTTTAACGAATAGCCAAGTAGTGGGGTGATAAAGAAAGGAGTAGAAAAGCATACAAAAAGAGGAACTGAAAAAATAATTGTGCTTTCATACAAAAAACATAACTACCAAAAAAGGTGTGGCCTCATGGACTCTTGCCAATATGAAATAAATGTATTTATCAGGTAAGTTCTTACATAAATTATGTTTTCTTTCATGTAATTGGAAAGAGTCCATGAGCTAGTGACGTATTGAATAAAAATACCAAAGATGTGGAAATCCACAGAAAAGTCACTAGAAAGGGAGGGATAAAATAACATTTATTTCCACTGAGAAATTAAATCCACACAATAAAAAAGTTTTCCTTGAAAACACATAAATAAAAAGCAGTAGAATCAAACAAACAGCTGCCTGAAGAACTTTTTCTACCAAAGACTGCTTCAGAAGGAGCAGATACATCAAAATGGTAAAAACAATAAAAGTATGCAAAGATGACTAAATTACTGATTTGCAAATTTGATCAACCTAAGCTTCATTCTGAAAAAGCCCAAGAAATTGCGACTGAACTTAGTAGAATGAGCTGTAAAACTCTGAGGCGAGCCTGCCCTGCCTCGTAATAAGCCTTGAAAAACAAAATCAGGATGCCAAAGAAATGGAAGAGGCTTCCTAACCTTTTCTGGAACCAGAAAAACAGCAGATAGACTAGAAGTCTTCTGAAATCCTAGTAACTTCTATATAGAATTATAAAGTTCTTACCACATCCAAAGGATGTAAAGAACTCTCAAAGAATTCTTTAGGATTAGGACACAAAGGAGGAACAACAATTTCTCTACTAATGTTGTTCAAATTCACAACCTTAGGGAAAAAAAAGAAGTACACAAAACAACTTATCTAGATGAAAAAAATCAGATAAGAAGACAAACAAGAGAGAGCTGATAAATCAGAAACTCTTGTAGCAGAAGAGATAATCAAAAGAAAAACCACTTTCCAAGAAAGTAGATAATCTTCAAACCAAATAAGACTCCAAAAAGGAGAAATTATTAAATGAACAGGCTTGATACCAACCAAAGCCTGAACAAAACAGTGAATATCAGGAAGTTTAAAAAATCTTTCTAGAAAATAAGACAGAAAGAACAGAGATTTGAAAAAGGTTGCAGATAAACTTATCCAATTTATCCTGAAAAACTGTAAAATCCTAGGAATTCTAAAAGAATGCCAAGAGAATTTATGAGAACACTATAAAATATATGTTTTCCAAACCTGATAATACATGTTCCTTGAAACAGACTCATAAGCCTGCAACATAGCGATACAAAATAAGCAAATCAGAATCCAGTCCTCGGACTGAAATTGCACGCGCGTGCAATTTCAGTCCGAGGACTGGATTCTGATTTGCTTATCAGTTTAAGAAGAAGGCAGCTACGTAATAGTGGGGGGAGTTCGGCATCCATATTGACCGGGTATTAGAGTAGTTAGCGCCGCTGATTAGGACAGAAGCAAGGCGGCAAGGGAGGAGGGGTATAGTGTAGGCGGCCCTCCGTTTCTTAATTTACAATATTAAAACCTGTTACACTAAGTGTTGAATGTCCCTTTAATTTCTTAAGGAACTACGAGTCCCTATTGTTGATTGACATATGCCACAGTTGTGATATTGTCTGTCTGAAAGCAAAAAATAAAAAAAGTTCTCTCTTAAAAGAGACAAAGCCTGAAAGAGCTCTGAAAAAAATAGCGCAGAGTTCTAAAATATCGATTGGAAACCTCGACTCTTGATGTTTCCAAACCCCTTGTGCTCTCAAAGACCCTCAGACAGCTCCCCAACCTGTAAAACTTGCATCCATTAAGAATACAGTCCAGGAAGGAAGAACAAAAGGAGGCCCACTGAATAGAATGATGATAGACTAATCACCAAAACAGAGAGAGAAGAGTGTTGGGATTTAAAAATATCAACTATGATATCTAAAAACAATCCCTGTATCATTGATTCAGTATGCAAAGCAATAAGAGATCTCAGATGAAAACTGAGCAAAGGGAACCACACCTGATGCCGCAGTTATGAGACCTAAAACTTCTATGTACATAGCCACTGAAAGAAATGTTCTAGACTGTAAGTTAGACAGGCTAACGCCACTTACAAATGACTTTAGGCAGTGAAAGACAAAGACATCAACACAGAATCCAACTAGAAACCCAAAAAGAAGTGACTCTTGACTGAGGAATCACAAAACTCTTAGGTAAATTAAATCCTCTAACCATGTCTTGAAGAAACAAAAAACTTAGTTGATTCATGAGGGATTCCACAAAAAAGTCCATATATTTGAATACTGCTCTTTCATATGTATGTATTGGATACTTGTAAAGCACATCTAATCCCCCGTAAGGGACTGAAGATGCTGCTCATTTTAATGACCTCGGAATGATTGAACGCTGAATGGACCTCGCTGGAAATCGAACCTGCAACCCTCAAGTTGCTACAGAGCGCAGCCACAGTGCATTAGCATGCTGAGCTATCTGTCTGGCTTTAATAAAAGAAAAGATTAAGCTAATACCAAGATACCATCTAAATAGGGAAGCACCACAAAACCCTACTGTCTGAAGACAGAAGAAGGGCACCAAGAACCTTTGAAAAGATTCATAAAACTGTCACTAAACCAAATGGAGAAGCGAAAAATGGTAAAGCTTAAAAGGAAAATTTCAGAATTCACAAGTGGTATGATTGAAATAAAATATGAGGATAAACATCCTGAAAAATGGAGTGGACATGTAATGACCTTAACAAAAAGGCATAATAGTTCTTATAACCTTCAACTTAAAAGTTGAGACTCTAACAAAACAATATAAAGTCTTCAGATCCAAGAATGGACTGAATAAACCTTCCTTCTTAGGGACAAAGAATAGAATTGAATAGAAACCCAAATCCTGTTCCTGCAAAAAGAACTGGCATAATCACTCCTGAAAAAAATTCACAGAGTGTACTAAGACAGAAAGATTCTTCCCATAGAAAGTCTCATTCTAAAAATCTATTCAAACCCTAAGAATAATATAGAATTTGAAATGAGTTCATCCAATAACAATTTAATCTGCCTCCCACCAGAAGGACTGGTTTGAGAACCGCACCTTCATGCAGTCTAATAACTAGTAATTATATAGCGCTTTTCTCCCAGAAGGATACAAAAAAATGCTTCTTCAGTGCTTACACTCTGAGTTAACCAAATTAGCAGCTGATAAAAACAGTAGTTATTATTACCCAAATAAATGGTACACAATAAATTGACCTCAAAGGCCAAAGGGCTGAATTAACCCTGCCGGGAAATGAATCTATGACCCTTAGATCTAGAACAAGTGATTGTAGTCAGGACATTCACCAACTGATCTACATCACCGGACTTAAAAGTAGGGCAGAAAAAACTCTAAACCTCCAGAAATAGTGGAGATAATAGAAATAAAAAAGTATTATCCTAACAAGATAGACATAATAAAATATATTTGAAATCATAATAGATATAGTAAACATAATTAAATGAAGACATCTAAAGTAAATAAAAAGAATCTGAATCTGAAACTGCTTATGCTAACTGTTTAACAAAGGTTGAGAGAACAGTAATGTCAGCCACAGATAAAGCAGAACTAAAAATATAAACAGTACGTAAATATGCTCTACTAAGGTTATATTCAAATTCTAAAGAATCGTGAAAACAAGTATCAATTTCCTTTAGAAATAATAGTACAGTCCCAAGAGGGAATCAGAATAAACATCCTTTAGAATATAATACAGATAGTATATTGAATAGGAAAAAACTTCAAAACGCAAAAATTTTAAATTCCAGATTTGAAAAAGATTATTAACATAGTTAAAGGGACAGTCAGGTCCAAAAAAAACTTTCATGATTTAAATAGGGCATGCAATTTTAAACAACTTCCCAATTTACTTTTATCACCAATTTTGCTTTGTTCTCTTGGTATTCTTATTTGAAAGCTAAACCTAGGAGGTTCATATGCTAATTTCTTAGACCTTGAAGACTGCCTATAATCTGAATGCATTTTGACCACTAGAGGGCATTAGTTGACATGTTTCATCTAGATAACATTGAGCTCATGCACGTAAAGTGACCTATGAGTGAGCACTGATTGGCTAAACTGCATGTCTGTCAAAAGAACTAAAATAAGGGGGCAGTCTGCTGAGGCTTAGATACAAGATAATTACAGAGGTAAAACGTGTATTATAAATGTGTTGGATATGCAAAACTGGGGAATGGGTAATAAAGGGATTATCTTTCTTTTTAAACAACAAAAATTCTGGTGTTGACTGTCCCTTTAATAGGGGCACTAGACTCCTAAAAGCTATAAATAGAAAATATCCTTAACAAAGAACAAAAAAATGTTCAAATGAAAAATAAGGAGAATTTTAACAAACTGTCTGATACAGGATCCTTTGAGCCAAAGAAACCTTCATCAGTAGAATAAACTAAAATATGCTGTCGGTCAGAAAAAAATAAATTTAAATTTTAACAATTTTGAACAGACCTGTTAAGTTTACTAAAGGCATAATAGCAGTCATAACCTTTTATGAAATAAGCAACAACATGTGATGTTTGCAGATGAAATCAAGTACATGAACTGAATATGTAAAAAACAGTAAATGTTATTGTACATGTAGAAACATTGCTAGCATAAAACAAGCTAAATGCCACATAAGTGAGCTGAATAAATAACAGCTTAAAAAATGAAAAGAACACACTTTGTAGAATTGTGTTCCAGGGCATCATAGTTTCCACAGTAACATCAGAGTCAGGATCAGAATGAGACATCTTGCAAAATGTAACAGAAAAAGAAAAATAACATTAGGCAAAACATTAAATTTCCACAATGTAACAGTTTCAGTAGAGAAAAACAAAAGCAGGCATAATAGCTTTTAAGGTTCATGAAAACATTGAGCAATAGAGGGGTAAAATAACAAAAATTTGGCGCCAAGAATGACATTACGCAAAATGAAGTTAAAAATTTTTGGCACAAAACTAACACCAGGAGTGCGATGAGGTAACCAGAGAGGAGGAGAGTAGGTCGTCATGAGCAGAGCGAAGGGGACGGGATGGAGAGTATCTGGAGACAAGGTCTGAGATATAGGAGGGAGCAGTGCAGTTGAGGGCTTTGTATGTCAGAGTGAGAATTTTGTGTTTGATCCTAGAGGCAAGAGGAAGCCAGTAAAGGGATTGGCAGAGAGGTGCAGCAGATGAAGAGCGACATGTAAGGAAGATTAGTCTGGCAGAGGCATTCATTTTGGATTGTAAAGGAGCTAGGCGGCAGGTGGGGAGAACAGAGAGGACAGAGTTGCAGTAATCGAAATAGGAAAGAATGAGTGGATTAAAATCTTAGTTGTGTCTTGTGTAAGGGTCTAATTTTAGCAATGTTTTTAAGGTGGAAGCGGCAGGCTTTAGCCAAGGGCTGAATGTGAGAAGTGAAAGAAAGATCTGAGTCAAATGTGACCCCGAGACATCGGGCATGCGGGGTAGGGGTAATAATGGAGTTGTCGACAGTTATAGAGAGATTGGAGGTGGAGATTTTTGAAGAAGGGGGGAAAATGAGGAGCTCAGTTTTGGAGAGATTTAGCTTGAGGTAGTGAGAGGACATCCAGGAAGAAATGTGCGAAAGACAGTTAGTGACACGGGTTAGCAAGGTTCTGGTGCAGAGAAGTAGATTTGGGTGTCGTTGGCATACAAATGATATTGGAAACCGTGGGACTTTATTAGAGAACCTAGTGATGACGTGTAGATTGAGAAGAGAAGGGGACCGAGGACAGAGGCTTGCGGTACTCCGACAGAAAGTGGTGACGAGGCAGAGGAGGCCCCAGAGAAGGCTACACTAAAGGTACGGTTTAACAGGTAGGGAGAGAACCACGAAAGGGCTGTGTCACAGATGCCAAAGGATTGGAGGGTTTGGAGCAAAAGAGGGTGGTCAACAGTGTCAAAGACTGCGGACAGATCAAGGAGGATAAGCAGAGAGAAGTGGCCTTTTGATTTTGCTGTAAGTAGGTCGTTGGTAAACTTAATAGCTATCTCTGTGGAGTGATGGGAACGAAATCCAGATTGCAGTGGGTCAAGAAGGGAGTTTAACATAAGGAAATGGGATAGGCATTCAGGAAATGACAACAAACGCGATTTTGCACCAAAACAACTAGCTTCAACAAAAATGCAGGAAATTACGAAATTTGCACCATCTAAGGTGCAATTTCGCGCCAAAAAATTTTGCACCAAAAATAACGCAATAAAAAACAAATTATGCTTACCTGATAATTTTCTTTTCTTCTGATGGAAAGAGTCCATAGCTGCATTCATAACTTTTGGGAATTCAGAACCTGGCCACCAGGAGGAGGCAAAGACAACCCAGCCAAATGCTTAAATACTCCCCCCACTCCCCTCATCCCCCAGTCATTCTTCTGAGGAACAAGGAACAGTAGAAGAAATATTAGGTTGAAAGGTGCCAGAAGAATATAAGGACGCCGCACATAAAATAAAGGGTTGGGAGCTGTGGACTCTTTACATCAGAAGAAAAGGAAATTATCAGGTAACCATAATTTATGTTTTTCTTCTTAAATGGAAAGAGTCCACAGCTGCATTCATTACTTTTGGGAAAACAATACCCAAGCTATAGAGGACACTGAATGCCAAGACGGGAGGGTACAATAGGCAGCCCATACGGAGGGCACCAGGTCTGAACCTCTACCCAATAAAAAAAAACAGCTTCGTCCGAAGCCGAGAAAATTTTAAGAGGAAAAGCCCCAATGACCCTAGAACATTTTGCCAATTAATTTCTATAATCTTTAAATGAACTTTTGTTTTTCTTTCATTCTTTAAAAATGTTTTAATTTTCCTGAAATATTTTCAAAGTATCCATGTAGACGTAATCCAAAAATATTTGGCTAAATATGAAATACACAAAGACTACAATGAAGGGAATTACTCTGTACTCAAAAAAACAAATGTATTCCAAACAGGAAATTGTAAAACTGTAAGTACAGAGATGAAGAGAATAAAAAAAAAAATGCTTACCTGATAAATTTATTTAATGGTGGTGATAGTCCATGATCCATTACGTATTTGATTCATTTCCAGGCCACTAGGAGAAGGCAAAGTTTCCCAGACCTCTTAAGAGCACTTCATCCCTACCACCTCACTGTTATGCCAATTATACATATAGCCAAGCAAGGAGAATAGAAGAAAAAGGTAGGAAAATACAAAGCAGGGGAAATAGAGGTGCAAATAGGAACCATGACCAAACAAAATAAAAATAAAAAAAATGTAATTATAAAAACCTTTGGTGAGGCTAGTGGACTCTCGCCACCATGAAATAAATTAATTTATCAGGTAAGCATACATTTTGTTTTCTTTCATATGGTGGCGAGTGTCCACGATCCATTACAAATGTGAACTGATACTAAAGCTGTGGAGTACACAAGTACTTATGGGCAGGATAAAGATGAAAATAAAAAAGGCCGCAATCTATTTTCCAGACACTGCTAACTAGAGGACTTTCCTACCAAAAACCGCTTCAGAAGAAGAAAAACATCAAAATGGTAAAAAAAAAAAAACACCACAAAAAAAGTTTCTACCTTGCAAATCTGCTCTACTAAAGACTCATTCTTAAAAGCCCAAAAAGTAGAGACAGATCTAGTGGAATGAGCTGCGATACATTTTGGAAGAGACTTACCTACCTCCAAGTAAGCCTTTCAATGGACCTAAGACATGAATAAAAAGACTAGAATAATGTGTAAATTATTTTGTAGCCTTAAGTAAAACATTAAAGCCCTAATCCCAACTTTTGGCAAGAAATCATATTTAGTCCTCAAAACTGCCTTATCTTGGTGAAAAACAAGATAGGGAGGTTCAAAAGAAAGAGCTGTCAATTCAGATACTCTCCTAGCAGAAGAAATTGCTAGTAAAACAAAACATTCCAAGAAAGAAATTTTATGTCCAGGCAATGCATTGGTTAAAAAGGAGGAATCTGCTAAATTCTAAAAGCCAAATTCAAATCCCATGGGAGGAGAAACTGTTTTGATCACACAATGAATTCTAGCTAAAGCCTGAACAAAATTCTGAATATATTTTAGTTTTGCAATCTTTTTGCGATACAAAGAAAATGTTGAAATCGGACCTATTAGAGAGCTGCCAGATTAACCTTTATTCAATCCCACTTGTAAAGATTGAAGAATCCTAGGAATCCTAAAAGAATGCCAACTGAAGCTATTCTTTTCACACTACACTAGAAAAGTTTTCCAAATGTTGTGATACATTTTTCTAGTAACAGGTTTTCTGGCTTGGATTAAAGTTTCACCTCATCAGAGAAACCTCTTTGCTGAAGAACCAGGCGTTCAATCTCTAAGCCTTCAAGTTGTGAGACTCGAGATCTTGATGATAAAAGGGACCTTGTTAAAGAAGATTTTGTCTTAGAAGAAGAGGCTAAGGAGGACAACATGACATCAGAATTCAATCTGCATATCAAATTATTTGAGGCCAAGCAGGAGCAATCAAGATTACTGATAATTTTTCGTGTTTGTTCACCCTGGACAAAAGAGCTATTGGTGCAAAAATTTAAGCCAGATGAAAAGACCATGGGACTGCTAGAGCATCCACTGACTTTGCTTGTGGATCCCTAAGATCTCGCAATATATGTGAAGTTTGTTGTTCAAAACAAGAGGCCATCAGATCTATCTCCGGAAGACCCCATAGATCTACTATATGATATACACTTTCGGATGCAGAGACCATTCTCCAGGAAGAGACGACTGACTACTCATAATCTGCTTCCCAATTCCTCACCCCTGGGATGTGGATAGTAGATGTCATGCAACAATACTTTGCCCAGGACAAGATTTCCTGAAGGATGAATTTGTTCTCTATCTACCAAGTTAGAGAAAGTTTTAGAAGATGAAATCAAAAGGATCATTTAAGATAGCTAAGTATTGTCACTGCACCACTGACAAAGCATACATAACGGATGAGGTCTCATATGGAGTCAAGCAAATGGAATTGCATCTGATGCAGCAATCATCAGACCTAGAACTTCCATATATAGAGCTACAGAAGGATTGGATACAGACTGAAGTTTCACACATGTTTATAGTTTTCATCGTCTTTGATCCGTTAGAGAAAGGCTCATTGACATGGAGTCTATTATGATTCTGGTCTGAGGAGATAGAGAACTCTTCGGAATGTTGATTTTCAAACCATGATTGCGGAGAAACAATAAATTTGTTGGTATGAGATACAGCTAAAGATAAATTGCCAAAAAAAAGACCTTCAAGGACAAAAGCTGAATATCCACACCATATGTATAGGTTCAAAATGAGGAATCTGCATAAATTTTAAAACCAAATTAGGAGTTCATTGAGGAGAATCGCAGGCTTAATCCTGACTGAATGGGAGGGGTTACTGATGTTTGACCTTGTTCGCTGCTTGCCATTTCAGTGTGTACTGAATTTCTAATATGGTACAATAAAAGATGTTATCTTTGCTTTTATCTACCTGGATTGCTGCCTTATTTGGGAGAGTATGGTTGTTGATGGACATTGTTGATTTCTTGAGTGATGGTGGATCGCTTTATTCCCAGCACCGGCTTTTCATTGTCGGCATTACAACTTGGATTACAGTAGGCGTGAACAGCAGCGTGAAGAACGCTGCGCCAACACAACCACTACACTAACCGAAGATCCTGGAGCGCTTTCCTAAAGTTTGTTTTAATCCTAACTAAAGCCTCGACAAACTTCTGAAAATCCTGAAATTTACCAGTCTTCTTGTGAAACAAGACAGAAAGAGCAAAGTTCTGACCCTTTAAAGAACTAGTGAATAAACCTGTATACAAACCATCCTGAAGAAATTGAAGAATTCTAGGAACTCTAAAAAGTGCCACACAGCAGGAAATAAAAGTCTGCTAAACATTGTGCTTAATTTTATTTGTCACAGTTAATGTAATAATTAAAGAGGAAAGAAAAGAGGCATTATATGGCACACTTATATTACATTAACTGTGTGTGGAAGTGTTGAATTAAAACTTAACATGCCATCCAATAGTTAAAAATTAGAAATAGCTAAGTAGAACAGTCACTGACCCCTTTACTCCAGAGGTCTGTCTACATATGTACTTTATTCTTAGATTACCTGTTTAAATACAAGTTAATCTTGTATCTATTGCTAGAGGGGTCAGTGACTGTTCTACTTAGCTATTTTTAACTTTTAACTATTGGATGGCATGGTGCATCATTATTATTTTAGTAAATGTTAAGTTTTAATTTAACTCTTCCACACACAGTTAATACTGTATATTACTATCCTCAATATAAGTGTGCCATATTATGCCTCTTTTCTTTCCTCTTTATTATTAAAAGGACACTCAGGTCAAATTAAACTTTCATGATTCAGATACAGCATGCAATGTTAAACAACTTTCCGAATTACTTCCATAAAAAAAAAAAAAATGTGCACTCTCTTATATTTACACTTTTCAGTCACCAGCTCCTACTGAGCATGTGCAAGAAATCACAGAATGTACGTATATGCATTTGTGATAGGCTGATGACTGTCACATGGTACAGGGGGTATGGAAATAGACATAACTTTGAAATTTGTTAGAAAAAAATATACTACTCGTTTGAAGTTCTAAAGAGTAAGTGCTATTGCATTGTCTTGTTATCTTGCATTTGTTAATTATGCAAATCTACTGTATTTACTGGTCCTTTAAAGCTATATCTCCAGGCATAAGGCACTGCGCACCTTAGCATACGTAGGTCTAAGGGGAATTTTCTGAGGATAGTTTCTATTACCTCCCCTCCCTAGGGGTATCTAGGGACTCCTTTCAAAAATATACCCTTGCCAATACAAGATAAGATCATAAATAGGCAAATTTATTAGCAGGATAAAATATAGGCAACACGTTTGCAAATTAATAATAAACAATTGCAAACTAAAAGTCAAAATCTGACTGGAGGAAAACACACTTGCAATAAAAATTAAAATGACAGGTGGAAAAGGTCATGAGGTGCACAAAAACATAATTTATGCTTACCTGATAAATTTATTTCTCTTGTAGTGTATCCAGTCCACGGATCATCCATTACTTATGGAATATATTCTCCTTCCCAACAGGAAGTTGCAAGAGTCCACCCACAGCAAAGCTGCTATATAGCTCCTCCCCTAACTGCCATATTCAGTCATTCGACCGAAAACATGTAGAGAAAGGAAAAAACCATAGGGTGCAGTGGTGACTGTAGTTCAAATGAAAAAATTACCTGCCTTAAAGTGACAGGGCGGGCCGTGGACTGGATACACTACAAGAGAAATAAATTTATCAGGTAAGCATAAATTATGTTTTCTCTTGTTAAGTGTATCCAGTCCACAGATCATCCATTACTTATGGAATACCAATACCAAAGCTAAAGTACACGGATGATGGGAGGGACAAGGCAGGTACTTAAACGGAAGTTACCACTGCCTGTAAGAAACCCTTTCTCCCAAAAATAGCCTCCGAAGAAGCAAGGTATCAAATTTGTTAAATTTGAAAAAGTATGAAGCGCAGACCAAGACTCTGTCTTGTAAATCTGTTCCACAGAAGCCACATTTAAAAAAGGCCCAAGTGAAAACCACAGCTCTAGTAGAATGAGCTGTAATCCCTTCAGGAGGCTGCTGTCCAGCAGTCTCATAAGCTAAATGAATTATGCTTTTTAACCAAAAAGACAGAGAGGCTGCCGAAGTCTTTTGACCTCTCCTCTGTCCAGAATAGACAACAAACAAGGTGAACGTTTGATGAAAACTGTAGTAGCTTGTAAGTAAAACTTTAAAGCACAAACCACGTCCAATATTGTGTAATAGACGTTCCTTCTTTGAGGAAGGATTAGGATACAAGCATGGAACAAATATCTCTTGAGTGATGTTCTTGTTAGATACCACCTTAGGAAAAAACCCAGGTTGGTACGCAGGACTACCTTATCTGTACGAAGGACCAGATAAGGAGAATCACATTGTAACACAGATAACTTGGAGACTCTACGAGTCGAGGAAATAGCTACCCAAAAGGAACTTTCCAAGATAAAGATTGATATCTATGGAACAAAAAAGGTTCAAACGGAACTTCTTGAAGAACCTTAAGAACCAGGTTTAAGCTCCATGGTGGAGCAACAGTTTTAAACACAGGCTTGGATTTAACCAAAGCCTGACCAAATGCCTGAACGTCTAGAATACCTGCCAGACGCTTGTGCAAAAAAAAAAAAATAGACAGAGTAAAAATCTGTCCCTTTTAAGGAATTAGCTGACAACCCTTTTCTCCAAAAGATAATATCCTGGGAATCCAGACTTTACTCCATGAATAACCCTTGGATTCATAACAATCAGATATTTACACCATATCTATGTTCAATTTTCCTAGAGACAGGCTTTCATGTCTGTATTAAGGTATCAATGGCTGACTCGGAGAAGCCATGCTTTGATAACATCAAGCGTTCAGTCTCCAGGCAGTCCATCTCAGATTGATTCTATTTAGAAGGTTGAAAGGACCCTGAGGTAGAGGGACCTGTCTCAGAAGCAGAGACCGTGATGGAAAGGATGACATGTCCACCAGATCTGCATACCAGGTCCTGCGTGGCTACGCAGGCGCTTTCAAAAACACCAAAGCCCTCTCCTGCTTGGTCTTGACCTCCGGAGGAAATCCCACTCCCCCGGAAGAAAAGTCTGACGACTTAGAAAATCCACCTCCCAGTTCTCAACACCTGGGATATGGATAGCTGATAGACAAGAGTGAGTCTCTGTCCAGTGAATTATTGTAAGACTTCTAACATCGCTAGGGAACTTCTGTTCCCCATTGATGGCTGATGTAAGCCACAGTCGTGTATATTGTCCGACTGAGTATGATGTACCTCAGAGTTGCTAACTGAGGCCAAGTCTGAAGAGCATGGAATATCACTCCCAGTTCCAGAATATTTATTAGAAGGAGGGTCTCCTCCTAAGTCCACTATCCCTGAGCCTTCAGGGAGTTCCAGACTGCATCCCAACCTAAAAGGCTGGCATCTATTGTAACAATTGTCCCATCTGACCTGCGGAAGGTCATACCCTTGGACAGATGGACCTGATATAGTCACCAGAGAAGAGAATCTCTGGTCTCTTGGTCCAGGTTAAACAGGGGAACAAATCTGTGTAATCCCCGTTCCTCTGACTGAGCATGCATAGTTGCAGTGGTCTGAAATGTAGACGTGCAAACGGTACTATGTCCCTTGCCGCTACCATTAAGCCGATTTCATTCATGTACTGAGCCACCGAAGGGCGCGGATGGGATGAAAAACACGGCAGAAATTTAGAAACTTTGATAACCTGGACTCCGTCAGGTAAATTTTAATTGCTACAGAATCTATCAGAGTCCCTAGGAGGGAAAACCTTGAGATTGGGGATAGAGAACTCTATCCTTGTTCACTTTCCACCCATGTGATCTCAGAAATGCCAGTACTACGTCCGTATGAGACTTGGCAATTTGGATGTTTGACGCCTGTATCAGGATGTCGTCTAAATAAGGGGCCACTTCTATGCCCCGCGGCCTAAGGACCGCCAAAGCGACCCCAGAACCTCCATAAAGATTCTTGGGGCTGTAGATATCCCAAAGGAAAGAGCTACAAACTGGTAATGCCTGTCTAGAAAGGCAAACCTGAAAAAACAAAGGTGATCTTTATCCATCCCAATGTGAGGATAAGCATCCTTTAAATCCATTGTAGTCCTCTATTGACTCTCCTGGATCATAGTTAAGATGGTACGAATAGTTTCCATCTGAAATGACGGAATTCTGAGGAATTTGTTTAAGATCTTTAGATCCAAAATAGGTCTGAAGGTTCCCTCACCTTGGGAACCACAAACAGATTTGAGTAAAAACTCTGTCCCTGTTCCTCTCTTGGAACTGGATGGATCTCGTACACAATGTAAGAATGCCTCCTTCTTTATCTGGTTTGCAGATAATTGTGAAAGGCGAAATCTCCCCTTTTTTTGGGCGGGAATCTTTGAAATCCAGAAGATATCTCTGGGATATAAATTCCAATGCCTAGGGATCCTGGGCATCTCTTGCCCAAGCCTGGGCGAAGAATGAAAGTCTGCCCCCTATAGGATCCGTTACCGGATAGGGGTCCGTGGCCTGCTTATCTTTGTTCCAGGTCCGATTGTCTCCAGACCGCCTTGGACTGAGCAAAAATTAGACCTTTTTTGGCCCTTGATTTGGACCTATCCTGAGGAAGGGCATGACCTTTTCCTCCAGTGATAAGCAATAATCTCCTTCAAACCAGGCCCGATAGGGTCTGCCCCTTGAAGGGAAGTTAAATAGTTTAATTATTAAAGTCACGACAGCTGACCATGATATAAGTCATAGCGCTCTGCGCGCCAGTATAGTAAAAAACAGAATTCTTAGCCGTTAGTCTAGTCAAATGAACAAAGGCATCAGAAAACAAAGGAATTGGCTAGCATAAGCTTGTCAAATATATTCATCCAATGGAGTCGCTAACTGTAAAGCCTCATCAAGAGACTCAACCCAGAACGCCGCAGCAGCAGTGACAGAAGCAATGTATGCAAGGGGCTGCAGGATAAAAACCCTGTTGAATAAACATTTTTTATCCATTGGATCTAAAAAGCACAACTGTCCTCGCCAGAGGTAGTGGTACGCTTAGCTAGAGTAGAAACTCTTCTCTCCACCTTAGGAACTGTCTGCCAGAAGTCCCGTGTGGCGGTAACTATTAGAAAACATTCATCTAAAAAATAGGAGGGGAAGAGAACGGCACACCTGGTCTATCCCATTCCTTATTAAAAATTTTTTAGTAAACCTCTTTAGGTATTGGAAAAACATCAGTACACACCGGCACTGCATATTATTTATCCAGTCTACACAATTTCTCTGGCCCTGCGATTGTACACATTCATTCAGAGCAGCCAAAGCCTCCCTGAGCGACAAGTGGAGGTTCTCAAGCATAAATTTTAAATGTAGAAATATCAGAATCAGGGTAAATCATCTTCCCTGAGTCAAAAAAATCACCCACAGATTAAGCATATTGTGAGGTAGTATCATACATGGTTCTTAAAGCGTCTGAATGCTCTGTATCTACCCCCAGAGCTATCTGCTTTCCTTTAATTTCAGGTAGTCTGACTAATACTGCTGCCAGAGTATTATTCACCACCTTTGCCATGTCTTGTAAAATAAACGCTATGGGCGCCCTTGATGTACTTGGCGCCATTTGAGCGTGAGTCCATGAAGCGGGAGTCGAAGGGTCTGACACGTGGGGAGAGTTAGTCGGCATAACTTTCCCCTCGACAGAATCCCCTGGTAAAATAAACGCTATGGGTGCCCTTGATGTACTTGGCGCCATTTGAGCGTGAGTCCCTAAAGCGGGAGTCAAAAGGTCTGACACGTGGGGAGAGTTAGTCGGCATAACTACCCCCACGACAGAATCCACTGGTGATAATGTTTTTAAAAACAAAAAATGATCTTTATTGTTTAACATGAAATCAGTACATCTGGTACACATTCTAAGATGGGGTTCCACCATGGCTTTAAAACATAATGAACACAGAGCTTCCTCTATGTCAGACATGTTAAAACAGACTAATAATGAGACTAGTAAGCTTGGAAAACACTTTAAATCAAGTTAACAAGCAAATATATAAAACGTTACTGTGCCTTTAAGAGAAACAAATTTTGTCAAAATTTGAAAAACAGTGAAAAAAGACAGTAAAACAAACAAAATTTTTACAGTACATGTAATAAGGTAACAGAGCATTGCACCCACTTGCCAATGGATGATTAACCCCTTAATGCAAAAAACAGATCAAAAAAACGACATAGACGTTTTTAAAAACAGACAACAAAACTGCCACAGCAGAGCTGTGGATTACCTTCCCTATAAACGATTTTGGAAGTCTTTTTAGCCCTTTAGAAAAGTCCTGTAGTATTCATGGGACTGCTGAGGGAATCTGGATGATTCATTTTGTAATTTTAACTGCGCAAAAAAGCGCTAAATTAGGCCCCTCCCACTGAAATTATAACAGTGGGAAGCTTCAGTTAACTGTTTCTATGCAAATTTAAGCCAGCCATGTGGAAAAAACTTAGGCCCCAATAAGTTTTATCACCAAACATATGTTAAAAAACGATTAAACATGCCAGCAAACGTTTTAAAACACATTTTTACAAGAGTATGTATCTCTATTAATAAGCCTGATACCAGTCGCTTTTACTGCATTTAAGGCTATACCAACATTACAGTGTTATCACCAATGTACGTTAAAAAACCATTAAACATGCCAGCAAACGTTTTAAAACACATTTTTATAAGAGTATGTATCTCTATTAATAAGCCTGATACCAGTCGCTATCGCTACATTTAAGGCTTTACTTACATTACTTCGGTATCAGCAGTATTTTATTAGTCAATTCCATTCCTAGAAAAATATTTTACTGCACATACCTTTTCTGCAGGAAAACCTGCACTCCATTCCCCCTCTGAAGTACCTCACTCCTCAGAATGTGTGAGAACAGCAAATGGATCTTAGTTACGTCTGCTAAGATCATAGAAAAACGCAGGCAGATTCTTCTTCCAAATACTGCCTGAGAAAAACAGCACACTCCGGTGCCATTTAAAAATAAACTTTTGATTGAAGAAAAAACTAAGTATAAATCACCACAGACTCTCACGACCTCCTATCTATGTTGAGGCTTGCAAGAGAATGACTGAATATGGCAGTTAGGGGAGGAGTTATATAGCAGCTTTGCTGTGGGTGGACTCTTGCAACTTCCTGTTGGGAAGGAGAATATATTCCATAAGTAATGGATGATCCGTGGACTGGATACACTTAACAAGAGAAAATGACACTATGGTGCTAACAAGCTCAAACATAAACTAAAATTGATAAGACACATGCACAAAAGCGCCTGAAATAATGCACACTATGAAAATAAAACGTAGACACATGTAGACCTTCTGCATACCCTTCTAATTGTAGCTAAGGCTCACAATACATCTAACCCAGAGGATAGAATAAAAATAAATGTGTTACAAGAGGAACAGTCTTATACCCAAACATAAAGGTGCCATTTAAGCTCTGTGGTTCATTCCATCAATCTTTTGAAAAGGTACAGCCTTTGTTAGAGTACTACTAGAATAAGCAAATATAAAGTTACTAGACATAGCATTAGTGTTAATGTTCCATAAAGAATGCTTGACACTATTTAGCATCTTGTTTAAAAGAACAAAAAATAATGTTTAAATATATGTAGATACAGAGTGCCTTCTTAACAGAAAGGCTCTGCTTTTAATATTTTATTATATATTTGTATCTAGAATAAAAACGTTATAAGAAAGACTGTGGACTAGCCATACCCTAAGTTTCAAAATAGGAGTGTATTGCTCAGAAGAAAAAAAAATACCTTTAAACCTATTGATCATAGCATTGGTTTGAGAACTTTGGAGAGGTTTTCTCATTCCCACCAGCAAACATCTTCAGTATATTTTTTTTTATTTACTGTGAAGCCTGCGCTTTTAAATTTATGTTCTACTAAGACAACCTTTCTAGAAACATACAATTTTGTACACAAGGAATATGAATTATTAAATGCTCATAAATATGAAGAAAAGCACTATTTGCCACAATGCAGGAATTCTATGATTACAATTTTAATGATTTTATGGCCGTCAAATACAAATCCTTGTCAATTTCCCAACAAAACATCTTCATGCTTCGACAGTCAATTTTGTACTTTGTAAATATATCCTTTTCTTAACATGCTTCTGTGACAGCTATTCCATTAGCAAAAATACTTTAGCTTTCCTTCATGCTGCTAAGTATAGCGATGTATCCAAAAAACATTTGTCATAGCAAGATTACAATAAGACACGCCTGACAGTCTAACTGCTAAATAAAACACTGCACGAAGAGCACCAGACATGTTCTATTACCGAAGCCACTTTTTTTTAATATGGAACAATTATCTAACGTTCTCCAACTATTCTGCTTCATAAAATACACATAGCATGCGTAGTCAATGATTTCTTTCAGATATATATATTATTGCCTGGTCCATGGCGGGAGAGGTGCAAGACTAAAGTGTCCCATCTGTCAGGGCATACCTCTAAATGCAGTCTCTCTCTTTCACCAGTAGTATCTGCACCATGAAGCCTAGCCTGAGAACCTGGTGTCAGGATGAGCTCTGTCTAATGGCATTTCACTTCGAAACTCAGATAAATAAAATATCTAAAAATTCACACTAATCTATAAATTAATCCTGTCTGGTTAAAAAAAAAATCTGGCTCCTACAATTTTGGGCTAGCTCCAAGATTCTAAATTTATTCTACAAGCCCTAGTCAACTTATCCCACCTATCTGTTTTCAGGTAAATAAAGCTCTTGATTCCAGTAAACAAGCCCATCCTAGACAATGCAAGCACCATGCCAAGGATCTAAACAAGTAACAGCATTTACAACCCAGGGGATAGGTGAATCCACATTTCACCTGGAGAGGGCTCTGGAATCTAAATATGCTCACCATACCCAGGGGATTGTTAGACAAGCCCACATTTCCCCTGGGAGGCCTGTGATATTTCTAAGTGAGAAAATAACTTTCACTGCCTGGCTGATAACTCCTTGGCTACCCCTCTGACAGGGTACTGTGAGGAGGGAGTTTCACAATGGTAAGAGGTCCCTCTCAATGACAAGTAGATCTGCCCTTCAGCTTTCACCAACTCCTCATCAAGGGGGCAAAAGAAAATGACAGAATATCATGGTAAGTTGGAGGGAATTAAAGCTCTGTTGTGTTGGGATATATTTTGTCTCCACTAAGTGATCGGGGGGGGGGGATTCCCACACGGGACAACTTGTTGACTCTTACAATCCGATGAAAGAAAAATATTAATAAAATAAGCCTAAAAATATTTTTCCATAAAAAATTTTTTTTCTTTCTTTTTTTTTTTTTTTTTTTTAACTATCAGGAAATGCATGGCTGGGCATAAATGGCTCGTGGGACAAAAGCTTACAGCCTTATAAAAAAGAAAGGAAAACCTCCACAGTTTGAGTAGTGACGTGACATGACAAGCATAAGAACAAATAAAATCCTATTTTTGAATGTACAAAATAATAAAACCACAAATTTAAAAAAGCCCCAATTTTTTCTTTAATGATTCAGAAAGAGCATACATTTTTTAAACAACTTTCTAGTCTTCTGATTGTCAAAATGCTTCATTCTCTTCATATCCTTTGTTGAAGAAGAGACTCCTGGGAGATAGCTGATCACACTGGATGAGCCAATGATGAAATGCTTATATATGCAGCCAGCAATCAATAGCTAACTCCCAGGAGTGCATTGCAGCTCCTTAGCCTACCTAGGTATACCAAGAGAACAAAGCAGGCTCAATAATAAAAGTAAATTGGAAATGTATTCAAAATTGCATGGGCTATCTGTATTATTTTGATTTTACCTTTAAGGAACAATGACCTACAACTTTAATTAATTTAAAGTCATCCATCAGTAAATGAATGAAATTAAGTATGCTGCAACTACACAAACCTGTTACATACTACACAGTGATTTGTTGAAGCAGCATACAAACTCCTTTACTTTTAGCCCTAATTGCTCACAATAAAAGGTAAATAAGATATTTAACATGGTTTTCAAAGTTTTTTTCCCACAATGTAAAGTTTTGAATATCATTAATAATTTCACAGATGTTTTTAAACGCAAATCAGTACTTAATTTTTTTCAATACTGATGCTCCAACACTATGTGTTTACCTATGCATATAACCTCTTTGTGGGGTTAAAGTTCAGCTCGGGAACCCCAGAGAACTGCTAGTCTCAAGCTGACACAGTTGGGGAGCCCAAAGCAGCAACAGTCGCAATACCCCTCCAATCACCGTCTGTGTGCAACTCAGTGTTTAACCCCATTTGAGATGGAGCCTCCACAGTGCAAAAAGTACATGCACTAATAAATTTGAGTATGTCATTTTGGTCTAGAACAGTGTTTTTCAACCAGTGTGCCGTGAGAGATCCTCAGGTGTGCCGTGGCTGACAACAGTGCAGGGGTGTCCCTCTTTCAAATTTCTAAATATTGGGAGGTATGTGACAGGCTCATCAGGCATCATTTACAACCATGACATTGACATTCATTCACAGACAATCATTACGATTGTTTGTGAATGAGTGTCAATATGTCATGTATAGTTTGTAGGAGGCATGGCATGACAGCACAGTACAGTGTGTGTGTGTGTATGTATATATATATATATATATATATATACACACATATATCCTGTATTAGGCTACAATGTGTGATTTTGTAACATTTAGGGATGGTGGTGTGCCACAGGATTTTTTAATGTAAAAAAGTGTGCCACGGAAAAAAAAAAAAAGGTTGAAAATCACTGGTCTAGAATGTAATTTTAAGTTATACTTCTAGTACCCCATTAAGGTAAATGCACAATTAAATAAAGATCTTCTATGCTTCTACTTGAAATATGTTGGAAAGAATCCTTTGATAAAGCCACCATCATGGTAAAACCAATTCCCTATACAAATATGCCCGTCAAAGTTGCTCATATGCTGCAAACAAATTTACAACTAATTTTGCTACAAGTAGCAACCAATTTAATCACTATTATTTTGTAACAGAAGCAATTAAAATGTATCATTATCTTCCTTCAAATTGTTATTTCTAGAGGCGTTCAGCTGCATCTTTGATCGCAGCTAATAAAATCATGAACGTTATTAGCAGAGATTAATTAAATGGAATGAGCATAAACTCTAATTTCCATATATGTTTATATTTTTAATCTGTTTACTGCATATGCTTGACATTTTCAAATAATCAGTACAAGCCACATTAAACAGAAAGGCTTTTGTAATGAACTGGTTCTACATCTCCAGCAAGTGAGAGCATTAAAAAGCAACACTGGTTAACAGTTCTTTCACCCTTAAATCAATAGCAAAGCATCTGGTTATTTAGCAACAAACATTTAGGGCTAGATTACAAGTGGATCGCTAATTTATTGTGTGCCCGCAAATAAGCAAATTTGCCAGTTTGCGGGTGCGCAATAAATAACCAGCCATTTCAAAAAAAAAAACTGCATTGAAAAGTGCCTTTACCTAGTGGTACTGTGTGTTCCCAGTAAATATATATATATATATATATATATATATATATATACATACATTTATATATTTATATTAATATGTGTATATACACATATTAAACATATGTGTCTCACAGCATGAGAACGAGGCTCCCATTGGAGCCATGCTCTGCTTCCCAGCAATGCCAACGGGAATTGCACTAAACTTGTGTGCGCTAGTGTTACTGAGTAGAGTGCAAATATCACTTTTGTGAAAGCTATATATTTTGCACTCCACTTGTATTCTAGCCATTATATGATAAACGTGTTTAACACTTTTTGCAAATAAAAGGGATAGTAAACACTTTAAGACACTAATATAAAATATGTAATCATATGTAGTAAAAAAAAAAATCAAACTAATATACTATTTATTGTGCCTCCTTTTCCAGTAATTTCTGAAATGTAAATGTGTAAGTGGAAGTGGCGTTGTGCTCCTTTGGATTAACAAGCAATATTATTTCGCAAAGGGCTGTATTCATGATCTTGGAGTCCAAAAAGGACAACTGAGGCCTGGAGCGTCGGCTACTATACAGGCAGCGTTCCCCCCTAGTAAATTCCTAGGGTACTTTACCAGATACTTTATTACTGCAATACCTTGGTTTCACTAAAGAGACTAACATTTTATTAAAGCGGCTAACTTTCTACAGCCGGGCAATTGAACAGCGTGAGACGCTTCAAGTGTTAAAAAACATAATTTATGTAAGAACTTACCTGATAAATTCATTTCTTTCATATTAGCAAGAGTCCATGAGCTAGTGACGTATGGGATATACATTCCTACCAGGAGGGGCAAAGTTTCCCAAACCTCAAAATGCCTATAAATACACCACTCACCACACCCAAAAATCAGTTTAACGAATAGCCAAGAAGTGGGGTGATAAAAAAAAAGTGCGAAAGCATATAAAATAAGGAATTGGAATAGTTGTGCTTTATACAAAAAAATCATAACCACCAAAAAGGGTGGGCCTCATGGACTCTTGCTAATATGAAAGAAATGAATTTATCAGGTAAGTTCTTACATAAATTATGTTTTCTTTCATGTAATTAGCAAGAGTCCATGAGCTAATGACGTATGGGATAATGACTACCCAAGATGTGGATCTTTCCACGCAAGAGTCACTAGAGAGGGAGGGATAAAATAAAGACAGCCAATTCCTGCTGAAAATAATCCACACCCAAAATAAAGTTTAATGAAAACATAAGCAGAAGATTCAAACTGAAACCGCTGCCTGAAGTACTTTTCTACCAAAAACTGCTTCAGAAGAAGAAAACAGATCAAAATGGTAGAATTTAGTAAAAGTATGCAGAGAGGACCAAGTTGCTGCTTTGCAAATCTGATCAACCGAAGCCTCATTCCTAAACGCCCAGGAAGTAGAAACTGACCTAGTAGAATGAGCTGTAATCCTTTGAGGCGGAGTTTTACCCGACTCGACATAAGCATGGTGAATTAAGGATTTCAACCAAGATGCCAAAGAAATGGCAGAAGCTTTCTGACCTTTTCTAGAACCGGAAAAGATGACAAATAGACTAGAAGTCTTTCGGAAAGACTTAGTAGCCTCAACATAATATTTCAAAGCTCTAACAACATCCAAAGAATGCAACAATTTCTCCTTAGAATTCTTAGGATAAGGACATAATGAAGGAACCACAATTTCTCTACTAATGTTGTTGGAATTCACAACCTTAGGTAAAAATTCAAAAGAAGTTCGCAACACCGCCTTATCCTGATGAAAAATCAGAAAAGGAGACTCACAAGAAAGAGCAGATAATTCAGAGACTCTTCTGGCAGAAGAGATGGCCAAAAGGAACAAAACTTTCCAAGAAAGTAATTTAATGTCCAATGAATGCATGGGTTCAAAAGGAGGAGCTTGAAGAGCCCTCAGAACCAAATTCAAACTCCAAGGAGGAGAAATAGACTTAATGACAGGCTTTATACGAACCAAAGCTTGTACGAAACAATGAATATCAGGAAGATTAGCAATCTTTCTGTGAAAAAGAACAGAAAGAGCAGAGATTTGTCCTTTCAAGGAACTGGCGGACAAACCTTTATCTAAACCATCCTGAAGAAACTGTAAAATTCTCGGAATTCTAAAAGAATGCCAGGAAAAATGATGAGAAAGACACCAAGAAATATAAGTCTTCCAGACTCTATAATATATCTCTCTAGATACAGATTTACGAGCCTGTAACATAGTATTAATCACAGAGTCAGAGAAACCTCTTTGACCAAGGATCAAGCGTTCAATCTCCATACCTTTAAATTTAAGGATTTGAGATCCTGATGGAAGAAAGGACCTTGCGACAGAAGGTCTGGTCTTAACGGAAGAGTCCACGGCTGGCAAGAGGCCATCCGGACAAGATCCGCATACCAAAACCTGTGAGGCCATGCTGGAGCTACCAGCAGAACAAACGAGCATTCCTTCAGAATCTTGGAGATTACTCTTGGAAGAAGAAATAGAGGCGGAAAGATATAGGCAGGATGATACTTCCAAGGAAGTGATAATGCATCCACTGCCTCCGCCTGAGGATCCCGGGATCTGGACAGATACCTGGGAAGTTTCTTGTTTAGATGAGAAGCCATCAGATCTATTTCTGGGAGTTCCCACATTTGAACAATCTGAAGAAATACCTCTGGGTGAAGAGACCATTCGCCCGGATGCAACGTTTGGTGACTGAGATAATCTGCTTCCCAATTGTCTATACCTGGGATATGAACCGCAGAGATTAGAAAGGAGCTGGATTCCGCCCAAACCAGAATTCGAGATACTTCTTTCATAGCCAGAGGACTGTGAGTCCCTCCTTGATGATTGATGTATGCCACAGTTGTGACATTGTCTGTCTGAAAACAAATGAACAACTATCTCTTCAGAAGAGGCCAAGACTGAAGAGCTCTGAAAATTGCACAGAGTTCCAAAATATTGAGCGGTAATCTCACCTCCTGAGATTCCCAAACCCCTTGTGCCGTCAGAGACCCCCACACAGCTCCCCAACCTGTAAGACTTGCATCTGTTGAGATTATAGTCCAGGTCGGAAGAACAAAAGAAGCCCCCTGAATTAAACGATGGTGATCTGTCCACCACGTCAGAGAATGTCGGACAATCGGTTTTAAAGATATTAATTGAGATATCTTTGTGTAATCCCTGCACCATTGGTTCAGCATACAGAGCTGAAGAGGTCGCATGTGAAAACGAGCAAAGGGGATCGCGTCCGATGCAGCAGTCATAAGACCTAGAATTTACATGCATAAGGCTACCGAAGGGAATGATTGTGACTGAAAGTTTCGACAAGCTGAAATCAATTTTAGACGTCTCTTGTCTGTCAAAGATAGAGTCATGGACACTGAATCTATCTGGAAACCTAAAAAGGTTACCCTTGTCTGAGGAATCAATGAACTTTTTAGTGAATTGATCCTCCAACCATGATCTTGAAGAAACAACACAAGTCAATTCGTATGAGATTCTGCTAAATGTGAAGACTGAGCAAGTACCAAGATATCGTCCAAATAAGGAAATACCACAATACCCTGTTCTCTGATTACAGACAGAAGGGCACCGAGAACCTTTGTAAAAATTCTTGGAGCTGTAGCTAGGCCAAACGGCAGAGCCACAAACTGGTAATGCTTGTCCAGGAAAGAGAATCTCAGGAACTGATAGTGAGCTGGATGAATCGGAATATGCAGATATGCATCCTGCAAATCTATTGTAGACATATAATGCCCTTGCTGAACAAAAGGCAAGATAGTCCTTACAGTTACCATTTTGAATGTTGGTATCCTTACATAACGATTCAATATTTTTAGATCCAGAACTGGTCTGAAGGAATTCTCCTTCTTGGGTACAATGAAGAGATTCGAATAAAACCCCAGCCCCTGTTCCAAAACTGGAACTGGCATAATTACTCCAGCCAACTCTAGATCTGAAACACATTTCAGAAATGCTTGAGCTTTCACTGGGTTTACTGGGACACGGGAAAGAAAAAATCTCTTTGCAGGAGGTCTTATCTTGAAACCAATTCTGTACCCTTCTGAAACAATGTTCTGAATCCAAAGATTGTGAACAGAATTGATCCAAATTTCTTTGAAAAAACGTAATCTGCCCCCTACCAGCTGAGCTGGAATGAGGGCCGCACCTTCATGTGGACTTAGAAGCTGGCTTTGCTTTTCTAGAAGGCTTGGATTTATTCCAGACTGGAGATGGTTTCCAAACTGAAACTGCTCCTGAGGATGAAGGATCAGGCTTTTGTTCTTTGTTGAAACGAAAGGAACGAAAACGATTATTAGCCCTGTTTTTACCTTTAGATTTTTTATCCTGTGGTAAAAAAGTTCCTTTCCCACCAGTAACAGTTGAGATAATAGAATCCAACTGAGAACCAAATAATTTATTACCCTGGAAAGAAAGAGAAGACATATCAGCATTCCAAGTTTTAAGCCATAAAGCTCTTCTAGCTAAAATAGCTAGAGACATAAACCTGACATCAACTCTGATAATATCAAAAATGGCATCACAGATAAAATTATTAGCATGTTGAAGAAGAATAATAATATTATGAGAATCATGATCCGTTACTTGTTGCGCTAAAGTTTCCAACCAAAAAGTTGAAGCTGCAGCAACATCAGCCAATGATATAGCAGGTCTAAGAAGATTACCTGAACACAGATAAGCTTTTCTTAGAAAGGATTCAATTTTCCTATCTAAAGGATCCTTAAAGGAAGTACCATCTGCCGTAGGAATAGTAGTACGTTTAGAAAGGGTAGAAATAGCCAAATCAACTTTAGGGATTTTGTCCCAAAACTCTAATCTGTCGGACGGTAGAGGATATAATTGCTTAAAACATTTAGAAGGAGTAAATTAATTACCCAAATTATTCGATTCTCTGGAAATTACTTCAGAAATAGCACCAGCAACAGGAAAAACTTCTGGAATAACCACAGGAGATCTAAAGACCTTGTCTAAACGTTTAGATTTAGTATCAAGAGGACCAGAATCCTCAATTTCTAATGCAATTAGGACTTCTTTAAGTAAAGAACGGATAAATTCCATTTTAAATAAATATGACGATTTATCAGCATCAACCTCTGAGACAGAATCCTCTGTATCAGAAGAATCATTAGAATCAGAATGATGATGTTCATTTAAAAATTCATCTGTATAAAGAGAAGTTTTAAAAGACTTTTTATGTTTACCAGAAGGAGGAATAACAGACATAGCCTTCTTAATGGATTCAGAAACAAAATCTCTTATGTTATCAGGAACACTCTGAACATTAGATGTTGATGGAACTGCAACAGGTAATGGTACTTTACTAAAGGAAATATTTTCTGCATTAACAAGTTTGTCATGACATTTAATACAAACAGCTGGAGGAACAACTACCAAAAGTTTACAGCAGATACACTTAGCTTTGGTAGTTCCAGCACCAGGCAGCGATTTTCCAGTAGTATCTTCTGACTCAGTTGCAACGTGGGACATCTTGCAATATGTAATAGAAAAAACAACATATAAAGCAAAATTGATCAAATTCCTTAAATGACAGTTTCAGGAATGGGAAAAAATGCCAGTGGACAAGCTTCTAGCAACCAGAAGCAACAAAAAATGAGACTTAAATAAAGTGGAGACAAAATTGACGCCCACATTATTTGGCGCCTAAATGCTATTAGCGCCAAAAATGACGCCACATCCGGAACGCCGACATTTTTGGCGCGAAAAACGCCAAAAAATGACGCAACTTCCGGCGACACGTATGACGCCGGAAATAGAAAAAAAAATTTCGCGCCAAGAAAGTCTGCGCCAAGAATGACGCAATAAAATGAAGCATTTTCAGCCCCCGCGAGCCTAACAGCCCACAGGGAAAAAGTCAAATTTTTAAGGTAAGATAAAAATGATATATTCAAATGCATTATCCCAAATATGAAACTGACTGTCTGAAATAAGGAAATGTTGAACATCCTGAGTCAAGGCAAATAAATGTTTGAATACATATATTTAGAACTATATATTTGCCCAACCATAGCTTAAGAGTGTCACAGAAAATAAGACTTACTTACCCCAGGACACTCATCTACATGTTGTAGAAAGCCAAACCAGTACTGAAACGAAAATCAGCAGAGGTAATGGTATAAATATAAGAGTATATCGTCGATCTGAAAAGGGAGGTAAGAGATGAATCTCTACGACCGATAACAGAGAACCCATGAAATAGACCCCGTAGAAGGAGATCATTGAATTCAAACAGGCAATACTCTCCTCACATCCCTCTGACATTCACTGCACGCTGAGAGGAAAACCGGGCTCCAACCTGCTGCGGAGTGCATATCAACGTAGAATCTACCACAAACTTACTTCACCACCTCCATAGGAGGCAAAGTTTGTAAAACTGATTTGTGGGTGTGGTGAGGGGTGTATTTATAGGCATTTTGAGGTTTGGGAAACTTTGCCCCTCCTGGTAGGAATGTATATCCCATAAGTCACTAGCTCATGGACTCTTGCTAATTACATGAAAGAAATTGCAGTACATACTGACAATCTCTCTACCATTTAAGAATGTAGAATGGCCACGTTAGAAGCAATGATAGACAAAGCTCCATCTGAACAGGACTTACAATTGCTGATAGAACGAACATCAAGTACATTGTTCAAGCCAAACCAACCTCTAAATCTACCAGCGGAGGGCCATGCGCCTACTCAAAAGCCAGAAATGACCGGCCTCATCACCATACCTAACGACAACGTGAATATCTCCCCAGGTGGCAGATCACTAATATCACCCCTGCCTATTTATCAAAGGGACATGCACAGAGTAAAGAACGGTAAATGCTGGTTTGTCCCTAGGGCCAAATGCCTTGTTACAGAGAGGGATATTTCCGGAGAGACCGGCGTTGCCACATTTTGCAAGATGGCGCCTGCCTCCATGTTGAGCGGGTTCTGGGTGAGAGACCGAAACCTGAATAACACCAAGTTCAGCAAGGAAGATAAGGGACTACCTCATCTCAATGTATAGCTCCGGGCTAAAAAAGAAGCAATTAAATCCTCTATATACGCTGACAAGTCCGGAGGTCAATCTAACCTTTACACAAGATATTACAGTCTCTGCTTTGATGCACGACATTAAAGGGACTTTGAACATTGTTAATGCACCTCATGCTCTCACAAGGGCTGGATTGCTCAGCTTAACAATGGAAGCTTTACTAAACATTCCAACCTCCACTAACAAGGACAATACTGAAGTGATTGCTCAGCAGGCAATTTATAATGTCGGATAGCATTTCAGTAAAGCTCCTGTACCTATGGATCTTTTACTTAGAGGTTCAGGTTATTAAACGTTAAATGATGTTCAGTTATGTTTTGAGCTAAGTTAGTAGCGTCCTTACTACTTCTGTTATAAGCTAACAATTTAATTAGCCGAGAAGAAAAGATATGTACAACAGTATTAATTTAATATGCAATATTATTTAGACTTATAGCAAACCATGTTCATAAAATGTATTGTTTATAATTTTAATGGCACTCAGACTACAGGTTTATTCTATAGCCTCCCTCGCGGCTGACGGCCGCAGTGGCGTAGGTGAGGAAATATACAGCCCATAACAAATCAGACATGCCATATTTTACCACAAACTAAGAAAACACATTCTCCACTAGATCTCGATGAGATTGTTATTTTTAACACACTGATGAAAATCTATAGTTAGCTTTCTTATTAAAAATATTACTGAGCTATATAATATACTCTTATCACTTGTGGGGCACAAGTTACATAATGTCAGATGTATGTATTTCAATCTTTACTCAGCTATATAGTATTATTCTATGAGCTAGAAACAGTTGCTAAAAACGTTAATCATCTAACACATGTATAACTATTTGTTAAAAATGAAAATATTAGCCAAGGTTTTGCTGGAAATTTTGATGATGTAAAATACTCTGGTATGCTACATTTCCACCTTCCTACAATTTAATTTCTATCTGTATTTTATTTGAACCACGAGATGTAATTTTTCTTTTCCCTAAAAAAAAAGAAAAAAAAAAAAAAAAAAAAGAGGAGGACTGGACTTTCCTTCACATAAGCTATGATATCAGAAACAATGTAATTACCTACTATGCTGGTTTAACACTTTGTAAAAGTATACCACTTGTCCTCAAAAATAACGCATAGAGAACGAACTCCAACAACCGAACAAAGAGAAGGGAGGAAAAAACCTCTACCATTATCTGAACAGAAGTCCAAGGGACCATGTAACTTTCCAACCCTGGAAACCTAGAGAGACAAGGTAGAACTCATCCCTCACCCAGCGTGCATCCCCAGACCGCCCAGATCCTCAGTAAGGAAAAAGGAGGGGAACTAAATTGAACGGTACCAATGGGTAGAGTAAACTCCACCATTTGCTAACAAGACTGGCATGCTAACCAACTAAGCTATGACAGAACATAGGACGAGCTTGGGTTCCAGGATCCAGACACAGATCCTTACCCTACAAAAAGGGACAGTCCCAGGCAAAAGAGACTACATTGAAACAACAGTGACTGCACAATACCAGAATCCAACCCTTCATGAAATCCTGCATGCAAGACAGGGGGGAACCCCCTGAACAGAGGAAGACCTCCGGGACACTAGGTGGGTATGCCCCACTCTTCCTAGGGGGAGGAGAAAGCCAAATATAACCGCTCACCCGCCCACAGGCAAGGAGTGTGTGGCAGCAGACCGATGGCAAAGCCAATACCGATTGTAGATGAACCATCCGGCTGCAACAGCCGGCCCAGAAAAAAGACAAACAGCCATTGAGCACACATTTAAGGTGCAAATAGCTGCAACAGATTGCGACTGCACTCTCCCGCTTGGTAGGCAACCAAACTGCCCATCAGGCTATTTCCAAGTCTCCGATAAGAGAAAAACAAAAACCCCTGAAAGGGCAAGTGGAAGTCTCAGAACCGGAAGGACTGAACCGCCCAAAACCCATCTAAGAGATTCGGTGAGATAGCCAAGACATGTCCGGAAAACCGGACATCGGGGAAACCGGAGCCAGCTACAAGGTAGTAACCCCTGAGGAACTATAGGGATACCTCATACGGAGAACCTGTACCCAAGGAGATGCAACCACAGCCACATTCAAAGGTCCATAAACACTGGATGTTTGCTAAGCATCCCAGAGACAGAGAGCATATCTCCTAAATGCTCGAGGGACAACACCCAGAGTTAGAGCTCAAAACTAGATATCCAGATCCCTTCAGGATCAAACTCCCGGAAAACCCCACAAATCAAGGAATTAACGATGAACGAGCCTCACAATTCCTATCGAGTGACAGATAAAACCGAGACATCTTAAGTAAGGGCAGCTCCAGGAAAAAACAGACAAAACGCATTCTCCACAGCCCCAAAACATGGGAGCAGACGAGAAACAGTAGGAGGAAGAAAAAGGCTGTAAATGCCCAAACTAACCAAACAGATGACCCCCCCAACCAGCTATAGGGATACCTCATACGGAGAACCTGTACCCAAGGGGATGCAACCACAGCCACATCCAAAAGTCCATAAAACACTGGACGTTTGCTAAGCATCCCAGAGACAGAGAGCATACCTCCTAAAGGCTCGAGGGACAACATCCCAGAGTTGAAGCTCAAAACTAGATATCCAGACAAAACGCATTCTCCAGAGCTCCAAAACATGGGAGCAGACGAGAAACAGTAGGAGCAAGGCAAAGGCCGTAAATGCCCAAACTTCCCAAACAGAGGACCCCCCAACCAGCCCCAAGAAGGGGAAAAAAGAAGACACCGTGACCCCTTTAAGGAGTTACCATCATCAAGGCCTCAAAAAATACATTCAATCAGAATACCATAGAGGGGACAAAAATCGCCCCAACCTGGTACCGCAGATGTCAAAACCTCCAGTCCCATTGGGAATGGAAAACCCTAGCTCCGAAGCCAAGGGACCTCCGGAACCCCCAGAGTAATCTTTAGCAGGATCCGCTTCTGGAACCCCACCGACAATCAGGAACAGGACAATGAGGACTGAGTACAATCCCTCTGATGACCAACCCCAAAGAAGAAACGAGAACCAGCCTGACGTCTAGGAACGAAAGGCCTTCTCTACCATGTTTTAGCCCTGCAAGGGGCAGAGCCTCAAAAAAGTATTAAAACTCATGGATGATCCTCTCCACAGAAAGCTTTAGCAAAGGCGAAAGCTTTATTCGATTTGAAGAGAAACCAGAGTAAAACGAACTCCTCAAACAGTGAGCAACTCACCACCCAACCATGACAGCCAGTTATACCGGCACCACGTGGATGATATAGACCTTAAGGAACAGAAAATAGTGCCCGACCAGGACCAGCCTGCTACATAGGGCACTCAGAACTGACCCAGGCCAAAGAAAAATCGAAACCCCAATAGGAATCGACAAAAGGAAATATAGACATAACAATGTACTAACACCTTAACATGCAACTTCTGCTGAAGTGCCCAAGCGACCACAAAATCGCTAGTATCAAATACCAGAGAAGAAATGTTTCCCAACGGAAAAATTATGACAGACATGAGCTTCTCAAAAAGCAATAAAATACATCCTAACTGGATCAAAGAAAAAAAGAGGACAGCACCCACAGGTGAAAGTCCAAGAAGAATGGGCACACTAACAAGACCAGCCAATCAGAGACCCCATTCTCCCGAAGCTCAGAACTGGAATAAGATACCCAAAAAAGAAAGTAAATTGGAGACAAGGAGATCTACTTCATCCCCCCACATCTAACCCAGCTTGCTGTCTGGAACAGAAGACCGAGGATCCATCAACCCATTAGGATTGGGATCCCTTAGCACCGCCAAAGTATGCCGCAGAAGGACACGAAGGCGCGCCAGTCTATAATGAAAAGCAAGACTTCCCTCCGCTGGGTCAACTGACGACCCCGACCCCGAGGGCTGGGCCCCTGAAACTTCAGAGGAAACCGCTTCCCCAGATGGCTGATCTGACCCAGACGATCCCACGCCTGACGAGCCCTGGTTAACAGAACACGGACAATATCTCATCACCTCCCTCCAATGAAGTTCTAAATGTGCCAACGCCATAGATATGGCCATGCAGAGCCGCGCCGTAACCTCTGGAGGAAACAAGCCGCCTTCCGTAGAAAGGGTATCGGCATTAGAGAGACCTGCTTATGTAGCTAAGGAGGGTTCTAGGGCACGTGCGTCACGGGATGTAGGATCCCCAGGGGCGGATGGCTCGGCGGACTCTAAGTTCCCTGATGCGGGAGAAGAGAGCACTCTAAAGCAGCATTCGGAAACATAACTGATGGGCATGGATTACCTGAGCCATGGCCACAAGAGCCACACAGCCTGACAAAAAAAAGCTGTTATGTTTCAATATGGCCACGAGCCCACACGTCACTACACATTAGCAGACAGAATCACATAAAAAACATGGATTAAAGTCCACCCTGTTCTCAATACCCCCATCAGGAGCTATTAACACTTGATTCCATAAAGATAAAGGAGTCCCACTGAGACCCTGACTTCTTTGTTTACATTACATTCACACATCAAAGTAAAATGAAATGATCTTACCAGAATATATGCCGTGGAACAGGAACACATCCCTTTAAGTGTGACAGATGGTAGCCTCGCTTCTGACATGTACTTGAGTGAAGAAAGCAGGCAGTGAAACTCATCAACGCTGATTGCAAAGGAGCTGTTAACATGAATCGCGATGGTTCGCAGAAAGACTCTCCCTGCATCTCTGGACTCTAAAATTCATCCATGCTTTCACAGAGAGGCTGACAGGATTACTTAAAACACCAGTCCCATTTAGAAGAGTACTACCCACCATAAGAGACTATCTTTAATCTTCAGACACTTCTCTGCAAACCTCCTGTGACGAAAGACAAAGAATGACTGGGGGATGAGAGAAGTGGGGGAGGTATTTAAGCCTTTGGCTGGGGTGTCTTTGCCTCATCTTGGTGGCCATGTTCTGAATTCCCAAAAGTAATAAATGCAGCTGTGGACTCTCCCAGTTTAAGAAGAAAACTTACTTTATGTTTTAACCGCAGTGAAATAATCTCATTTTTAGATCATTTGTTTGTTTATTTTTTATTGTCCTTACCCCCTTAAGGACCGGCATTTCTGACAAAAACTTCCCCAAAAGACCAGAGTATTTTTAGCATTTTTGCCATCACTACATTTAAACAGAAATAGAGGCTTTTTTATATTTACCTATCAAAACTATATATATATATTTTTTAGTAGACAACCCAAAGTATTGATCTAGGACCATTTTGGTATATTTCATGCCACCATTTCGCCGCCAAATGCGATCTAATAAAAAAAAAAAAAGTTAACTTTTTCACAAATTTAGGTTTCTCACTAAAACGATTAACAAACAGCTTGTGCAATCATGGCACAAATGGTGGTAAATGCTTCTCTGGGATACCCTTTGTTCAGAAATAGCAGACATATATGGATTTGGCATTGCTTTTTGGTAATTAGAAGGCTGCTAAATGCTGCTGCGCACCACACTTGTATTATGCCCAGCAGTGAAGGTAGCTTGTAGGGTTAATTTTAGCTTAAAGTGATGGTAAAGTTACAGAATTAACAATCAACTATTAAACTAATTGATCAAAATAAATATTAGTTTCATTCATCGTTTTTTATATTATCATCTCTAAATCAATTTATAAGCTTTATTTAGTACCCTTTTATTCAACAATTATTCAACCCGTAAAAAAAAAAAAAAAAAAAAAAAAATCACATTTGTGTCACGTTTTTTTTTTTGTCCAGTTGAAAATTAGGCCGTTAGGCGGCCGTGACTCTGTAATCCTCCCACTTAACTTAAAGCGCATGCGCCATTGTATTTTTCCTTGCCTGTAACACCATGCACGCTCCCGTTTTGCGCATGCGTGTTATTATGGGAATCCCTTGCTACGTAATCGTCATCGGCGGAACCATACAGACAAGCTCATCAGTGTAGATTGCAGGCAGCTTTTGTTTTAGTAAGTACCTGAATCGCTCACAGTGCAAATTATGCAAGTTTTTTTTAACTGGCACACAATTTATCTCATGGGAGCGAGCCTTGATTTGTGACGTAGGAGTGGGTGGGACCGCTCACTATGTGAATGCAATTTATAACCAGGAAATGGCAGATGGGAGGAGCTAGGAACAGTAGGAGACAATTAATAAAAGATTACGAGGTATTACTGAAATTAATTTTGAAGGTTGAAAAACTTAGCGACTAGTGTCAAAAACGAATAAGCTTTGTGGAAATTGCAAGGAAACTAGTCAACTTTACCATCACTTTGGTGAAGAGATCAGCCTCCCACCTGACACATCCCACCTCTTAATCCCTCCCTGCCCCCCCCTCAAACAGCTCTCTTCCCTAACCCACCTCACAATTGCCACCGCCATCTTAAAGGGACAGTAAACATGAGAATTTTTGTTGTTTAAAAAGGTAGATAATCCCTTTATTACCCATTCCCCAATTTTGCATAACCAACAAAGTTATAATAATATACTTTTTACCTCTGTGAATACCTTGTATCTATTACTCTGCAAACTGCCCCCTTATTTAAGTTCTTTTGACAGACTTGAATTTTTAGCCAATCAGTGCTTGCTCTTAGGAGCTTCACCTGCCTGAGCTCAATGTTATCTATATGAAACACATGAACTAACACCCTCTAGTGGTAAACTGTCAAAATGCTTTCAGATTAGAGGTGGCCTTCAAGGTCTAAGAAATTAGCATATATACCTCTTAGATTTAGCTTTCAACTAAGAATACCAAAAGAACAAAGAAAAATTTGGAAATAAAAGTAAATTGGAAAGTTGTTTAAAATGACATGCCCTATTTAAATCATGAGTTTTTTTTTTTTTTTACTTGACTGTCCCTTTAAGTACTGGCAGAAAGTCTGCCAGTATGAAAATAAGCCTTTTTTTTTTTTTTTTTAAATATATTTGCTGCAGTGTGGGTTCCCCCCTAACCACCCAACCTCCCTGATCCCCCCCCCCCAAAAAAAAAACACCCTAACCCTCCCCCCTCCACCTATTTGATGCCATCTTAGGTACTGGCAGCCGTCTGTCTTCTTTTTTTTTTTTTTTTTAAGTATAAGACCATTTTTTTTCTGTAGTGTAGCTGCCCCCCCCCCCTCAATACCCTACCAGCCTCCCCCTCCTAGATCGCTTTCCGTTAACGGATCCCACATGGGATCCCCTTCATTGCCCCTACTCCCCCCTCAATGACGCTTTTTTTTTTCTTTATTCAGTGTAGTTTGGCCGAGCGGCCCCCTCTGCATCGGTAAGTCTGCAAGTCTATTTCTTCAGTGCCCCACTCGTGGTGCATGCAGAAATAGCGTGATCTCGCTATTTTGAGCGAGATCGCGGCAAAGAGAAGCCTAGGGCCGCAGAGACGTACAGGGTACGCCGCTGGTCATTAAGGGCATAATGATGCTGGTCGTTAAGGGGTTAATAAAAAAACTTTTTTTATTTATATATATCCCTCTGGCCAAGCTCTACATAAATTTGGAAACCCTAAAATCACTCACTGTTAGTGTGATACAGTAAGCGAGAAGGAGGGTTTCCTACATTTCTGACTTTTGGAGTCAGAGATAAAGATGGCTCATCATTAGAAGGAGGAGAAAAGAAAATTTATGCTTACTTGATAAATGTTTTTCTTTTTTGACACGATGAGTCCACGGATCATCTTAATTACTATTGGGATATTCACCTACTGGTCAGCAGGAGGCGGCAAAGAGCACCACAGCAAAAGCTGTTAAATATCACCTCCCCTCACTCCCACCCCAGTCATTCGACCTAAGTATAGGAGAGAAAGGAAGCAACAAGGTGCAGAGGTGTCTGAAGTTTATAATAAACATCAACCTGTCTTCAGGACAAGGCGGGCCGTGGACTCATCGTTTAAAAAAATAATTAAATTTATCAGGTATTCATTAATTCTCTTTTTAATGACACGATGAGTCCACGGATTATCTTAATTACTATTGGGAATCAATACCCAAGCTAGAGTACAAAGATAAGGGACGGACAAGACAGGGAACCTAAACGGAAGGCACCACTGCTTGAAGAACCTTTCTCCCAAAAGCAGCCTCAGCCGAGGCAAAGTGTCAAATTTGTAGAAATTTGAAAATGTTTGAAGAGAAGACCAAGTTGCAGCCTTGCAAATCTGTTCCACAGAAGCTTCATTCTTGAATGCCCATGAGGAAGCAACAGCCCTCGTGAAATGAGCCGTAACTCTCTCTGAAGGTTGCTGTCCAGCGGTCTCATATGCAAAACATATTATACTCTTCAGCCAAAAAGAAAGAAGTAGCCGTAGCTTTCTGCCCCTTACATTTTCCTGAGAAAACCACAAACAAAGCAGAAGACTGACGAAAATCCTGCAGGTAAAATTTTAAGGCACAAATCACGTCCAGATTGTGCAGAAGCCATTCCTTCTGATAGGAAAGATTAGGACACAAGGAAGGAACAACAATATCCTGATTAATGTTCCGATCAGAAACAACCTTAGGAAGAAAACCTAATTTAGTACGTAAGACCACTTTATCTGAATGAAAAATCAGATAAGGAGATTCATACTGCAATGCCGAGAGCTCTGACACTCTGCAGGCAGAATAAATAGCAACAAGAAATAAAACTTTTCAAGATAACAACTTAATATCTAAGGAATGCATAGGCTCAAACGGAGCCCTTTGAAGAACATTAAGAACTAAATTAAGACAACAAGGAGGAGTAACTGGTTTAAATACAGGCCTAATTCTGACCAAGGCCTGACAAAAAGATTGCACGTCTGGTACATCCGCCAGACGTTTATGTAGCAAAATGGACAAGGCAGATATTTGACCCTTTAGGGAACTTGCAGATAATCCTTTCTCCAAACTTTCTTGGAGAAAAGACAAAATTCTAGGAATCCTAATTCTACTCCGAGAGTAGCCCTTGAATTCACACTAATAGAGATATTTACACCATATCTTGTAATAAATCCTTCTAGTTACAGGTTACGAGCCTGATTTATGGTCTCTATGACCGATTCTGAAAAGCCCCACTTGGATAAAATGAAGAGTTCAATCTCCAAGCAGTCAGCTTCAGAGAAACTAGATTTGGATGACGGAAGGGCCCTTGAAGTAGAAGGTCCTTCCTCAACGGAAGCCTCTATGGTCGAAGAGATGACATGTCCACCAGATCTGCATACCAAACCCTGCGAGGCCAGGCCCATTTTAGAATCAGTTTGGAAAACACTTCCGGATGAAAGGTCCTCCTGCTCAGGAAATCCGCCTCCAGTTGTCCACTCCTGGGATGTGGATCGCCGACCGACGACAACTGTGGGACTCCGCCCACTGAATTATTTTGGTTACCTCCGTCATCGCTAAGGAACTCCTGGATCCTCCCTGATGATTGATGTAAGCCACAGAAGTTATGTTGTCCGACTGGAACCTGATAAACTGGACCGAGGCTAAATGGGGCCAGGCCAGAAGAGCATTGTAGATTGCTCTCAATTCCAGAATGTTTATAGGTAGAACAGACTCTGAGTCCAAACTCCATGAGCCTTTAGGGAGCCCCAGAATGCTCCCCATCCTAGAAGGCTGGCGTCTGTTGTCACAATCACCCAAGATGGTCTGCAGAAGCAGGTTCCCTGGGAGAGATGTTCCCGAGACAACCACCATTGAAGAGAGTCCCTTGACTCCTGCTCCAGAAGCAACCAAGGAGACAAATCCGCATAATCTCCGTTCTATTGTCTGAGCATGCTTAATTGCAGCGGTCTCAGATGAAACCGAGCAAACGGGATGATGTCCCATTGCGGCTACCATCAGCCCGACTACCTCCATGCACTGAGCCAGATGGCCGAGGAGTGGACTGAAGAGCTAGACAAGTATCGAAAATCTGATTTCATGACCTCTGTCAGAAAAATCTTCATTGATAAGGAATCTATGATGGTTCCCAAGAAAGTTACCCTTGTATTTGGGACTAAGGAACTCTTTACCAAATTGACCTTCCATCCATGAGATTGCAGGAAGGATAACATTTCCGTGTAAGATCTTGCTTGTTGAAAGGATGGCGTCTGGACTAGTATGTCATCCAAATAGGGTGCCACTGCAATGCCCCGTAACCGAAGCACCTCCAACAGCAAACCCAGAACCTTTGAGAAAATTCTGGGAGCTGTGGCAAGACCGAAGGGAAGAGCCACAAATTGGAAGTGTTTGTCTAGAAAGGCAAACCTTAGAAACTTGTGATGATCCCTCTGAATGCGAACATGCAAGTATGCATCCTTTAAATCCACAGTTGTCATAAATTGACCATCTTGGACTAAGGGGAGAATGGAGTGAATAGTCTCCATCTTGAAGGACGGTACTCTGAGAAATTTGTTTAGACTCTTGAGATCTAAAATTGTCCTGAAGGTTCCCTCTTTTTTGGGAACCACAAACAGGTTGGAATAAAATCCCAGACCCTGTTCCTGAATCGGAACAGGAACAATCACAATCACTCCCAGGTCGGAGAGGTCTCCTACACAGCGTAATAAAACGCCTCTCTTTTTGTCTGGTCTGCAGATAATCTTGAAAGCAGAATCCTGCCTCTGGGAGGAAAACTTTTGAACTCTAGTTTGTATCCCTGGGACACTATTTCTACTGCCCAGGGATCCTGAACATCTTGAACCCAAGCCTGAGCGAATATGGAAAGTCTGCCCCCTACAAGATCCGGTCCCGGATCGGGGACAGACCCTTCATGCCGTCTTTGATTCAACAGCAGGCTTATTGGATTGCTTTCCCTTACTTCGAGACTGATTGGGTCTCCATGAAGGTTTAGACTGTTCATGCTTGGAGGCGGAAGAGGAAGAATTACCCTTGAAATTTCGAAAGGAACGAAAATTACTTTGTCATCCCTTTTGTTTGTTTCTCTTATCCTGAGGAAGACCTCCCGTGGTATCAGAGATTATTTCCGTCAAGCCAGGTCCAAACAAGGTCTTCCCCTGGTAAGGAATCACTAAAAGCTTAGACTTAGAGGATACATCCGCAGACCAATGCTTTAACCATAAGGCTCTACGAGCTAGAACAGAGAAACTCAAAATCTTTGCTCCCAGTTTGATAACTTGAAAGGAAGCATCCGTAATAAAGGAATTAGCCAATTTAAGAGCTTCTATCCTATCCTAGATTTCATCTAGAGGAGTTTCAGTCCTTATAGCGTCAGACAACGCATCAAACCAATATGCCGCGGCAGAAATGCACACAGCTGGCTGCCATTGTAAGCCCTGGTGTACATACATCTTTTTGAGTAACCCTTCTAATTTTTTGTCCATAGGATCTTTGAAAGCATAACTATCCTCTATGGGTATAGTAGTTCTCTTAGCTAAGATGGAAATGGCTCCTTCCACCTTGGGGACCGTTTGCCAAGCCTCTTTAATCGAGTCGGCTATGGGAAACATCTTTTTAAATATAGGAGAAGGGGAAAGAGGTATACTCGGGCTCTCCTACTCCTTAGCAATGATCTCAGAAGCTCGGTCTGGTACCGGAAAAACATCTATTGAGGAGGGTACCTCAAAATATTTGTTCAGCTTACTGGATTTCTTAGGATTAACGACGACTGTAGATTCACAGTCGTCCAATGTAGCTAAAACCTCTTTAAGTAACAGACGGAGGTGCTCTAGCTTAAACCTGAAAGATACAACTTCAGTATCAGCAAGAGAAATTACACTGTCAGAATCTGAAATTTCACCTTCAGATGCTTCTACATTTTTCTCCTCCTTAGGCTTCTGTGAGGGAAAACTGAAATAGCAACAACTGCGTCAGAAACCTCGCTTGCTGAATGTCTAATTTTCCTGGACAACATCCGCTTTAGAAAAAGTTGGCTCAGAAAAAAAAGTTTATCCCTGTAATTTAAAGTCCTCTCAATACATGAGGAACAGAAAGGGATTGGTAGTTCCACATTGGCATCAAAACACAAGTTACAAGTGACATTTTGCAATGCCCCCTCGGTCCATTCTGATTCACAATAGTACAATTATCAAATAAAAAACATAATTTATGTAAGAACTTACCTGATAAATTCATTTCTTTCATATTAGCAAGAGTCCATGAGCTAGTGACGTATGGGATATACATTCCTACCAGGAGGGGCAAAGTTTCCCAAACCTCAAAATGCCTATAAATACACCCCTCACCACACCCACAAATCAGTTTAACGCATAGCCAAGAAGTGGGGTGACAAGAAAAAAGTGCGAAAGCATAAAAAAAATAAGGAATTGGAATAATTGTGCTTTATACAAAAAAATCATAACCACCACAAAAAAGGGTGGGCCTCATGGACTCTTGCTAATATGAAAGAAATGAATTTATCAGGTAAGTTCTTACATAAATTATGTTTTCTTTCATGTAATTAGCAAGAGTCCATGAGCTAGTGACGTATGGGATAATGAATACCCAAGATGTGGATCTTCCATGCAAGAGTCACTAGAGAGGGAGGGATAAAATAAAGACAGCCAATTCCTCTGAAAATAATCCACACCCAAAACAAAGTTTAACTCTTATAATGAAAAAAACTGATATTATAAGCAGAAGAATCAAACTGAAACAGCTGCCTGAAGTACTTTTCTGCCAAAAACTGCTTCAGAAGAAGAAAACACATCAAAATGGTAGAATTTAGTAAAAGTATGCAAAGAAGACCAAGTTGCTGCTTTGCAAATCTGATCAACCGAAGCTTCATTCCTAAACGCCCAGGAAGTAGAAACTGACCTAGTAGAATGAGCTGTAATCCTTTGAGGCAGAGTTTTACCCGACTCGACATAAGCATGATGAATCAAAGACTTTAACCAAGACGCCAAAGAAATGGCAGAGGCCTTCTGACCTTTCCTAGAACCGGAAAAGATAACAAATAGACTAGAAGTCTTTCGGAAATTTTTAGTAGCTTCAACATAATATTTCAAAGCTCTAACTACATCCAAAGAATGCAATGATCTTTCCTTAGAATTCTTAGGATTAGGACATAATGAAGGAACCACAATTTCTCTACTAATGTTGTTAGAATTCACAACCTTAGGTAAAAATTTAAAAGAAGTTCGCAAACAGCGCCTTATCCTGATGAAAAATCAGGAAAGGAGACTCACAAGAAAGAGCAGATAATTCAGAAACTCTTCTAGCAGAAGAGATGGCCAAAAGAAACAAAACTTTCCAAGAAAGTAATTTAATGTCCAGCGAATGCATAGGTTCAAACGGAGGAGCTTGAAGAGCCCCCAGAACCAAATTCAAACTCCAAGGAGGAGAAATTGACTTAATAACAGGTTTTATATGAACCAAAGCTTGTACAAAACAATGAATATCAGGAAGACTAGCAATCTTTCTGTGGAAAAGAACAGAAAGAGCAGAGATTTGTCCTTTCAAGGAACTTGCAGGCAAACCTTTATCCAAACCATCCTGAAGAAACTGTAAAATTCTAGGAATTCTAAAAGAATGCCAAGAAAAATGATGAGAAAAACACCAAGAAATGTAAATCTTCCAGACTCGATAATATATCTTCCTAGAGACAGATTTACGAGCCTGTAACATAGTATTAATCACAGAGTCAGAGAAACCTCTATGATTGAGAATCAAGCGTTCAATCTCCATACCTTCAAATTTAAGGATTTGAGATCCTGATGGAAAAAAGGACCTTGCGATAGAAGGTCTGGTCTTAATGGAAGAGTCCACGGTTGGCAAGTGGCCATCCGGACAAGATACGCATACCAAAACCTGTGAGGCCATGCTGGAGCCACCAGCAGAACAAACGAGCACTCCTTTAGAATTTTGGAAATCACTCTTGGAAGAAGAACTAGAGGCGGAAAGATATAGGCAGGATGATACTTCCAAGGAAGTGACAATGCATCCACTGCCTCCGCCTGAGGATCCCTGGATCTGGACAGATACCTGGGAAGTTTCTTGTTTAGATGAGAAGCCATCAGATCCATTTCTGGAAGTCCCCACATTTGAACAATCTGAAGAAATAACTCTGGGTGAAGAGACCATTCGCCCGGATGTAACGTTTGGCGACTGAGATAATCCGCTTCCCAATTGTCTATACCTTGGATATGAACCGCAGAAATTAGACAGGAGCTGGATTCCGCCCATACCAGTATTCGAGATACGTCCCTCCTTGATGATTGACATATGCCACGGTTGTGACATTGTCCGTCTGAAAACAAATGAATGACTCTCTCTTTAGAAGAGGCCATGACTGAAGAGCTCTGAAAATTGCACGGAGTTCCAAAATGTTGATTGATAATCTCACCTCCTGAGATTCCCAAACCCCTTGTGCTGTCAGAGACCCCCAAACAGCTCCCCAACCTGTCAGACTTGCATCTGTTGAAATCACAGTCCAGGTCGGAAGAACAAAAGAAGCCCCCTGAACTAAACGATGGTGGTCTGTCCACCACGTCAGAGAGTGTCGTACAATCGGTTTTAAAGATATTGAGATATCTTTGTATAATCCCTGCACCACTGGTTCAGCATACAGAGCTGAAGAGGTCGCATGTGAAAACGAGCAAACGGGATCACGTCCGATGCAGCAGTCATAAGACCTAGAATTTCCATGCATAAGGCTACCGAAGGGAATGATTGAGACTGAAGGTTTCGACAAGCTGAAACCAATTTTAGACGTCTCTTGTCTGTCAGAGACAGAGTCATGGACACTGAATCTATCTGGAAACCTAAAAAGGTTACCCTTGTCTGAGGAATCAAAGAACTTTTTGGTAAATTGATCCTCCAACCATGTTCTCGAAGAAACAATACAAGTCGATTCGTATGAGATTCTGCTAAATGTGAAGACTGAGCAAGTACCAAGATATCGTCCAAATAAGGAAATACCACAATACCCTGCTCTCTGATTACAGACAGAAGGGCACCGAGAACCTTTGTAAAAATCCTTGGAGCTGTTGCTAGGCCAAACGGCAGAGCCACAAACTGGTAATGCTTGTCTAGGAAAGAGAATCTCAGAAACTGATAGTGATCTAGATGAATTGGAATATGCAGATATGCATCCTGTAAATCTATTATGGACATATAATGCCCTTGCTGAATTAAAGGCAGAATAGTCCTTATAGTTACCATTTTGAATGTTGGTATCCTTACATAATGATTCAATATTTTTAAATCCAGAACTGGTCTGAAGGAATTCTCCTTCTTTGGTACAATGAAGAGATTTGAGTAAAACCCCAGCCCCTGTTCCAGAACTGGAAATGGCATAATTACTCCAGCCAACTCTAGATCTGAAAAACATTTCAGAAATGCTTGAGCCTTCACTGGATTTACTGGGACACGGGAAAGAAAAAATCTTCTTGCAGGAGGCCTTATCTTGAAGCCTATTCTGTACCCTTGTGAAACAATGTTCTGAATCCAAAGATTGTGAATCGAATTGATCCAAATTTCTTTGAAAAATCGTAATATGCCCCCTACCAGCTGGGCTGGAATGAGGGCCGCACCTTCATGTTGACTTGGGAGCTGGCTTTGGCTTTCTAAAAGGCTTGGATTTATTCCAGACTGGAGATGGTTTCCAAACTGATACCGCTCCTGTAGGGGAAGGATCAGGCTTTTGTTCCTTATTGTGACAAAAGGAACGAAAACGATTAGTAGACCTAAATTTACCTTTAGATTTTTTATCCTGTGGTAAAAAAGTTCCTTTCCCCCCAGTAACAGTTGAAATAATAGAATCTAACTGTGAACCAAATAATTTATTACCCTGGAAAGAAAGGGAAAGCAAAGTTGACTTGGAAGACATATCAGCATTCCAAGTTTTAAGCCATAAAGCTCTTCTAGCTAAAATAGCTAGAGACATATACCTGACATCAACCCTAATGATATCAAAGATGGCATCACAAATAAAATTATTAGCATGTTGAAGATTAACAATGCTATGAGAATTATGATCTGTTACTTGTTGAGCTAAAGCTTCCAACCAAAAAGTTGAAGCTGCAGCAACATCCGCTAAAGATATAGCAGGTCTAAGAAGATTACCTGAACATAAGTAAGCTTTTCTTAGAAAGGATTCAATTTTCCTATCTAAAGGATCCTTAAAGGAAGTACTATCTGCTGTAGGAATAGTAGTACATTTAGCAAGAGTAGAGATAGCCCCATCAACCTTAGGGATTTTGTCCCAAAACTCTAATCTGTCAGATGGCACAGGATATAATTGCTTAAAACGTTTAGAAGGAGTAAATGAATTACCCAAATTATTCCATTCCCTGGAAATTACTTCAGAAATAGCATCAGGGACAGGAAAAACTTCTGGAATAACTACAGGAGATTTAAAAACCTTATTTAAACATTTAGATTTAGTATCAAGAGGACCAGATTCCTCTATTTCTAATGCAATTAAGACTTCTTTAAGTAAAGAACGAATAAATTCCATTTTGAATAAATATGAAGATTTATCAGCATCAACCTCTGAAACAGAATCCTCTGAACCAGAGGAATCATTATCAGAATGATGATGTTCATTTAAAAATTCATCTGAAAAATGAGAAGTTTTAAAAGACCTTTTACGTTTACTAGAAGGAGGAACAACAGACATAGCCTTCTTAATGGATTTAGAAACAAAATCTCTTATGTTAACAGGAACACTCTGAGTATTAGATGTTGATGGAACAGCAACAGGTAATGGAACATTACTAAAGGAAATATTATCTGCATTAACAAGTTTGTCATGACATTCATTACAAACAACAGCTGGAGGAACAGATACCACAAGTTTACAGCAAATACACTTAACTTTGGTAGATCCAGCATCAGGCAGCGATTTTCCAGAAGTATCTTCTGATTCAGGGTTAATCTGAGACATCTTGCAATATGTAATAGAAAAAACAACATATAAAGCAAAATTGATCAAATTCCTTAAATGACAGTTTCAGGAATGGGAAAAAATGCCAGTGAACAAGCTTCTAGCAACCAGAAGCAAATAAACAATGAGACTTAAATAATGTGGAGACAATAATGACGGCCATATTTTTTAGCGCCAAAAAAAGACGCCCACATTATTTGGCACCTAAATGCTTTTAGCGCCAAAAATGACGCCACATCCGGTAACGCCGACACTTTTGGCGCAAAAACGTAAAAAAATGACGCAACTTCCGGTGACAAGTATGACGCCGGAAATAACAAAGAAAATTTTTTTGCGCCAAAAAAGTCCGCGCCAAGAATGACGCAATAAAATGAAGCATTTTCAGCCCCCGCGAGCCCAACAGCCCACAGGGAAAAAAGTCAAATTTTAAGGTAAGAAAAAAATTGATTATTCAAATGCATTATCCCAAATAATGAAACTGACTGTCTGAAATAAGGAATATTGAACATCCTGAATCAAGGCAAATAAATGTTTAAACACAAATATTTAGAACTTTATATAAAAGTGCCCAACCATAGCCAAACCAGTACTGAAACGAGAATCAGTAGAGGTAATGGTATATATAAGAGTATATCGTCGATCTGAAAAGGGAGGTAAGAGATGAATCTCTACGACCGATAACAGAGAACCTATGAAATAGACCCCGTAGAAGGAGATCATTGAATTCAAATAGGCAATACTCTCTTCACATCCCTCTGACATTCACTGCACGCTGAGAGGAAAACCGGGCTCCAACCTGCTGCGGAGCGCATATCAACGTAGAATCTAGCACAAACTTACTTCACCACCTCCACGGGAGGCAAAGTTTGTAAAAACTGATTTGTGGGTGTGGTGAGGGGTGTATTTATAGGCATTTTGAGGTTTGGGAAACTTTGCCCCTCCTGGTAGGAATGTATATCCCATACGTCACTAGCTCATGGACTCTTGCTAATTACATGAAAGAAACCTTAATTCTGTAATAAAAGTTTTTAAGTGTAAGAACGTTACTGGCCCTTTAAAATTTAAAAACAGAATTTATGTTTACCTGATAAATTTCTTTCTCCAACGGTGTGTCCGGTCCACGGCGTCATCCTTACTTGTGGGATATTCTCTTCCCCAACAGGAAATGGCAAAGAGCCCAGCAAAGCTGGTCACATGATCCCTCCTAGGCTCCGCCTACCCCAGTCATTCGACCGACGTTAAGGAGGAATATTTGCATAGGAGAAACCATATGGTACCGTGGTGACTGTAGTTAAAGAAAATAAAATATCAGACCTGATTAAAAAAACCAGGGCGGGCCGTGGACCGGACACACCGTTGGAGAAAGAAATTTATCAGGTAAACATAAATTCTGTTTTCTCCAACATAGGTGTGTCCGGTCCACGGCGTCATCCTTACTTGTGGGAACCAATACCAAAGCTTTAGGACACGGATGAAGGGAGGGAGCAAATCAGGTCACCTAAATGGAAGGCACCACGGCTTGCAAAACCTTTCTCCCAAAAATAGCCTCAGAAGAAGCAAAAGTATCAAACTTGTAAAATTTGGTAAAAGTGTGCAGTGAAGACCAAGTCGCTGCCCTACATATCTGATCAACAGAAGCCTCGTTCTTGAAGGCCCATGTGGAAGCCACAGCCCTAGTGGAATGAGCTGTGATTCTTTCGGGAGGCTGCCGTCCGGCAGTCTCGTAAGCCAATCTGATGATGCTTTTAATCCAAAAAGAGAGAGAGGTAGAAGTTGCTTTTTGACCTCTCCTTTTACCTGAATAAACAACAAACAAGGAAGATGTTTGTCTAAAATCCTTTGTAGCATCTAAATAGAATTTTAGAGCGCGAACAACATCCAAATTGTGCAACAAACGTTCCTTCTTTGAAACTGGTTTTGGACACAGAGAAGGTACGATAATCTCCTGGTTAATGTTTTTGTTAGAAACAACTTTTGGAAGAAAACCAGGTTTAGTACGTAAAACCACCTTATCTGCATGGAACACCAGATAAGGAGGAGAACACTGCAGAGCAGATAATTCTGAGACTCTTCTAGCAGAAGAAATCGCAACTAAAAACAAAACTTTCCAAGATAATAACTTAATATCAACGGAATGTAAGGGTTCAAACGGAACCCCCTGAAGAACTGAAAGAACTAAATTGAGACTCCAAGGAGGAGTCAAAGGTTTGTAAACAGGCTTGATTCTAACCAGAGCCTGAACAAAGGCTTGAACATCTGGCACAGCTGCCAGCTTTTTGTGAAGTAATACCGACAAGGCAGAAATCTGTCCCTTCAGGGAACTTGCAGATAATCCTTTTTCCAATCCTTCTTGAAGGAAGGATAGAATCCTAGGAATCTTAACCTTGTCCCAAGGGAATCCTTTAGATTCACACCAACAGATATATTTTTTCCAAATTTTGTGGTAAATCTTTCTAGTCACAGGCTTTCTGGCCTGAACAAGAGTATCGATCACAGAATCTGAGAATCCTCGCTTTGATAAAATCAAGCGTTCAATCTCCAAGCAGTCAGCTGGAGTGAAACCAGATTCGGATGTTCGAACGGACCCTGAACAAGAAGGTCTCGTCTCAAAGGTAGCTTCCAAGGTGGAGCCGATGACATATTCACCAGATCTGCATACCAAGTCCTGCGTGGCCACGCAGGAGCTATCAAGATCACCGACGCCCTCTCCTGCTTGATCCTGGCTATCAGCCTGGGGATGAGAGGAAATGGCGGGAACACATAAGCTAGTTTGAAGGTCCAAGGTGCTACTAGTGCATCCACTAGAGCCGCCTTGGGATCCCTGGATCTGGCCCCGTAGCAAGGAACTTTGAAGTTCTGACGAGAGGCCATCAGATCCATGTCTGGAATGCCCCACAGGTGAGTGACTTGGGCAAAGATTTCCGGATGGAGTTCCCACTCCCCCGGATGCAATGTCTGACGACTCAGAAAATCCGCTTCCCAATTTTCCACTCCTGGGATGTGGATAGCAGACAGGTGGCAGGAGTGAGACTCCGCCCAAAGAATAATTTTGGTTACTTCTTCCATCGCTAGGGAACTCCTTGTTCCCCCCTGATGGTTGATGTACGCAACAGTCGTCATGTTGTCTGATTGAAACCGTATGAACCTGGTCCTCGCAAGCTGGGGCCAGGCCTGGAGCGAATTGAATATCGCTCTCAGTTCCAGAATATTTATCGGTAGAAGAGATTCTTCCCGAGACCAAAGACCCTGAGCTTTCAGGGATCCCCAGACCGCGCCCCAGCCTATCAGACTGGCGTCGGTCGTGACAATGACCCACTCTGGTCTGTGGAACATCATCCCTTGAGACAGATTGTCCAGGGACAGCCACCAACGGAGTGAGTCTCTGGTCCTCTGATTTACTTGTATCTTCGGAGACAAGTCTGTATAGTCCCCATTCCACTGACTGAGCATGCACAGTTGTAATGGTCTTAGATGAATGCGCGCAAAAGGAACTATGTCCATCGCCGCCACCATCAACCCGATCACTTCCATGCACTGAGCTATGGAAGGAAGAGGAACGGAATGAAGTATCCGACAAGAGTCCAGAAGCTTTGTTTTTCTGGCCTCTGTTAGAAAGATCCTCATTTCTAAGGAGTCTATAATTGTTCCCAAGAAGGGAACCCTTGTTGACGGGGATAGAGAACTCTTTTCCACGTTCACTTTCCAGCCGTGAGATCTGAGAAAGGCCAGGACAATGTCCGTGTGAGCCTTTGCTTGAGGAAGGGACGACGCTTGAATCAGAATGTCGTCCAGGTAAGGTACTACTGCAATGCCCCTTGGTCTTAGCACCGCTAGAAGGGACCCTAGTACCTTTGTGAAAATCCTTGGAGCAGTGGCTAATCCGAAAGGAAGCGCCACGAACTGGTAATGTTTGTCCAGGAATGCAAACCTTAGGGACCGATGATGTTCCTTGTGGATAGGAATATGTAGATACGCATCCTTTAAATCCACCGTGGTCATAAATTGACCTTCCTGGATGGAAGGAAGGATAGTTCGAATGGTTTCCATCTTGAACGATGGGACCTTGAGAAATTTGTTTAAGATCTTGAGATCTAGGATTGGTCTGAACGTTCCCTCTTTTTTGGGAACTATGAACAGATTGGAGTAGAACCCCATCCCTTGTTCTCTTAATGGAACAGGATGAATCACTCCCATTTTTAACAGGTCTTCTACACAATGTAAGAACGCCTGTCTTTTTATGTGGTCTGAAGACAACTGCGACTTGTGGAACCTCCCCCTTGGGGGAAGTCCCTTGAATTCCAGAAGATAACCCTGGGAGACTATTTCTAGCGCCCAAGGATCCAGAACATCTCTTGCCCAAGCCTGAGCGAAGAGAGAGAGTCTGCCCCCCACCAGATCCGGTCCCGGATCGGGGGCCAATATTTCATGCTGTCTTGGTAGCAGTGGCAGGTTTCTTGGCCTGCTTTCCCTTGTTCCAGCCTTGCATTGGTCTCCAAGCTGGCTTGGCCTGAGAAGTATTACCCTCTTGCTTAGAGGACGTAACACCTTGGGCTGGTCCGTTTTTACGAAAGGGACGAAAATTAGGTCTATTTTTTTGCCTTGAAGGGCCGATCCTGAGGAAGGGCGTGGCCCTTACCCCCAGTGATATCAGAGATAATCTCTTTCAAGTCAGGACCAAACAGCGTTTTCCCCTTGAAAGGAATGTTTAGTAGCTTGTTCTTGGAAGACGCATCAGCCGACCAAGATTTCAACCAAAGCGCTCTGCGCGCCACAATAGCAAACCCAGAGTTCTTAGCCGCTAACTTAGCCAATTGCAAAGAGGCGTCTAGAGTGAAAGAATTAGCCAATTTGAGAGCATTGATTCTGTCCATAATCTCCTCATAAGGAGGAGAGTCACTATCGAGCACCTTAAGCAGTTCATCAAACCAGAAATATGCGGCTGTAGTGACAGGGACAATGCATGAAATGGGTTGTAGAAGGTAACCCTGCTGAACAAACATCTTTTTAAGCAAACCTTCTAATTTTTTATCCATAGGATCTTTGAAAGCACAACTATCCTCTATGGGAATAGTGGTGCGTTTGTTTAAAGTAGAAACCGCTCCCTCGACCTTGGGGACTGACTGCCATAAGTCCTTTCTGGGGTCGACCATAGGAAACAATTTTTTAAATATGGGGGGAGGGACGAAAGGAATACCGGGCCTTTCCCATTCTTTATTAACAATGTCCGCCACCCGCTTGGGTATAGGAAAAGCTTCTGGGAGCCCCGGCACCTCTAGGAACTTGTCCATTTTACATAGTTTCTCTGGGATGACTAAATTTTCACAATCATCCAGAGTGGATAATACCTCCTTAAGCAAAATGCGGAGATGTTCCAATTTAAATTTAAATGTAATCACATCAGATTCAGCCTGCTGAGAAATGTTCCCTAAATCAGTAATTTCTCCCTCAGACAAAACCTCCCTGGCCCCCTCAGATTGGGTTAGGGGCCCTTCAGAGATATTAATATCAGCGTCGTCATGCTCTTCAGTAACTAAAACAGAGCAGCCACGCTTACGCTGACAAGGGTTCATTTTGGCTAAAATGTTTTTGACAGAATTATCCATTACAGCCGTTAATTGTTGCATAGTAAGGAGTATTGGCGCGCTAGATGTACTAGGGGCCTCCTGAGTGGGCAAGACTCGTGTAGACGAAGGAGGGAATGATGCAGTACCATGCTTACTCCCCTCACTTGAGGAATCATCTTGGGCATCATTGTCATTATCACATAAATCACATTTATTTAAATGAATAGGAATTCTGGCTTCCCCACATTCAGAACACAGTCTATCTGGTAGTTCAGACATGTTAAACAGGCATAAACTTGATCAGAAAGTACAAAAAACGTTTTAAAATAAAACCGTTACTGTCACTTTAAATTTTAAACTGAACACACTTTATTACTGCAATTGCGAAAAAACATGAAGGAATTGTTCAAAATTCACCAAATTTTCACCACAGCGTCTTAAAGCCTTGAAAATATTGCACACCAATTTTGGAAGCTTTAACCCTTAAAATAACGGAACCGGAGCCGTTTTAAGCTTTAAACCCCTTTACAGTCCCTGGTATCTGCTTTGCTGAGACCCAACCAAACCCAAAGGGGAATACGATACCAAATGACGCCTTCAGAAGTCTTTTATAAGTATCAGAGCTCCTCTCACATGCGACTGCATGCCATGCCTCTCAAAAACAAGTGCGCAACACCGGCGCGAAAATGAGACTCTGCCTATGCTTTGGGAAAGCCCCTAAAGAATAAGGTGTCTAAAACAGTGCCTGCCGATATTATTAAATCAAAATACCCAGAATAAATGATTCCTCAAGGCTAAATAAGTGTTAATATCAATCGATTTAGCCCAAAAAAAGTCTACAGTTTAAATAAGCCCTTGTGAAGCCCTTATTTACAATCGTAATAAACATGGCTTACCGGATCCCATAGGGAAAATGACAGCTTCCAGCATTACATCGTCTTGTTAGAATGTGTCATACCTCAAGCAGCAAGAGACTGCAAACTGTTCCCCCAACTGAAGTTAATTGCTCTCAACAGTCCTGTGTGGAACAGCCATGGATTTTAGTTACGGTTGCTAAAATCATTTTCCTCATACAAACAGAATTCTTCATCTCTTTTCTGTTTCTGAGTAAATAGTACGTACCAGCACTATTTGAAAATAACAAACTCTTGATTGAATAATGAAAAACTACAGTTAAACACTAAAAAACTCTAAGCCATCTCCGTGGAGATGTTGCCTGTACAACGGCAAAGAGAATGACTGGGGTAGGCGGAGCCTAGGAGGGATCATGTGACCAGCTTTGCTGGGCTCTTTGCCATTTCCTGTTGGGGAAGAGAATATCCCACAAGTAAGGATGACGCCGTGGACCGGACACACCTATGTTGGAGAAATGTAACTTTTCTTTTACTGGAGATTGTAAAACGCACTAAATAGACCAGAAAAAAAAAAACAGAATTTATGCTTACCTGATAAATTACTTTCTCTTGCGGTGTATCCAGTCCACGGATTCATCCTTTACTTGTGGGACATTCTCATTCCCTACAGGAAGTAGCAAAGAGAGCACACAGCAAAGCTGTCCATATAGCTCCCCCTCTAGCTCTACCCCCCAGTCATTCGACCAAAGGTTAGGAAGAAAAAGGAGAAACCATAGGGTGCAGTGGTGATTGTAGTTTAAACAAAAAATTTTTTACCTGACTTAAATGCCAGGGCGGGCTGTGGACTGGATACACCGCAAGAGAAAGTAATTTATCAGGTAATCATAAATTCTGTTTTCTCTTGCAAGGTGTATCCAGTCCATGGATTCATCCTTTACTTGTGGGATACCAATACCAAAGCTTTAGGACACGGATGAAGGGAGGGAACAAGACAGGTACCTTAAACGGAAGGCACCACTGCTTGCAAAACCTTTCTCCCAAAAATAGCCTCCGAAGAAGCAAAAGTATCGAATTTGTAAAATTTGGCAAAAGTATGCAGTGAAGACCAAGTCGCTGCCTTTTTTGAAAGCCCATGTGGAAGCCACTGCTCTGGTAGAATGAGCAGTAATTCTTTCAGGAGGCTGCTGGCCAGTAGTCTCATAGGCCAAACGGATGATGCTTTTCAGCCAAAAGGAAAGAGAGGTAGCAGTCGCTTTCTGACCTCTCCTCTTACCAGAATAGATGACAAACAAGGAAGATGTTTGTCTGAAATCCTTAGTTGCTTGTAAATAGAACTTTAAAGCACGAACTACATCAAGATTGTGTAATAGACGTTCCTTTTTCGAAGATGGATTGGGACACAGAGAAGGAACACAGAAAAATGTTGCACTCACAGCGGTTAAAGGACCTATAGCTCCTATCTAAGGTGGGCCCCCACTACCCACAAAGGAAATACTGTTGTAAGAAAGGTATAGAGAAGAGCGCCAGTGAAGTCAAGGTCTGGTGTGTGTGTGTGAGAATTGTTTTCACACTAAAATAAAATAAAATAAATGCAACCCTTTGTGAAGGCTGAGTACCTATGGTAGGCCACAGAGGCTAATATGATAGTAAGACAATTGTAGATAGATATAAAGGATACGATACAATTTATTACAAACACAAATTAAATCTATAGACATGGATCCATGGTACATAAAAATGTATAAAAACAATTTAAAATAGTTATCCGTAAAATTCAAAGGGGGATATATCCCTCCAAGGACAAAATGTCCCCAAGATGGTATACAAAGATTGGTAGAAGTGGTTGGACTAGACTACCCTCTGCTTCATATGGTAATACTAGTGTTTGTATTACCACATGAAGCAGAGGGTAGTCTAGTCCAACCACTTCTACCAATCTTTGTATACCATCTTGGGGACATTTTGTCCTTGGAGGGATATATCCCCCTTTGAATTTTACGGATAACTATTTTAAATTGTTTTTATACATTTTTATGTACCATGGATCCATGTCTATAGATTTAATTTGTGTTTGTAATAAATTGTATCGTATCCTTTATATCTATCTACAATTGTCTTACTATCATATTAGCCTCTGTGGCCTACCATAGGTACTCAGCCTTCACAAAGGGTTGCATTTATTTTATTTTATTTTAGTGTGAAAACAATTCTCTCTCACACACACACACCAGACCTTGACTTCACTGGCGCTCCTCTCTATACCTTTCTTACACAGAGAAGGAACAACTATTTCCTGTTTAATATTCTTGTTAGAAACAACTTTAGGAAGAAAAACAGGCTTCATACGCAAAACTACCTTATCTGCGTGGAACACCGGGTAAGGTGAATCACACTGTAAGGCAGATAATTCTGAAACTCTTCGAGCAGAAGAGATAGTTATCAAAAACAAAACTTTCCAAGATAACTTAATGTCTATGGAATGTAAAGGTTCAAACAGAACCCCTTGAAGAACTGAAAGAACTAGTTTCAAACTCCATGGCGGAGCCACAGGTTTATAGACGGGCTTGATTCTGACTAAAGCCTGAGCAAACGCTTGAACGTCTGGTACCTCTGCCAGACGCTTGTGTAACAGGATAGACAAAGCAGATATTTGTCCTTTTAAGGAACTAGCTGACAATCCTTTCTCCAGTCGTCCTTGGAGAAAGGACAATATCCTGGGAATCCTAATCTTACTCCATGAGTAACCCTTGGATTCACACCAACAAAAGATATTTCCGCCATATCTTATGGTAGATTTTCCTGGTGACAGGCTTTCTAGCCTGAATCAGAGTATCTATAACTGACTCAGAGAACCCACGCTTTGATAGAATTAAGCGTTCAATCTCCAAGCAGTCAGACGTAGAGAAACTAAATTTGGATGCTTGAACGGACCCTGTATTAGAAGATCCTGCCTCATTGGCAGTGTCCATGGTGGGACAGATGACATGTCCACTAGGTCTGCATACCAAGTCCTGCGTGGCCACGCAGGCGCTATCAGAATCACCGAAGCCTTCTCCTGCTTGATTCTGGCAACCAGACGCGGGAGGAGAGGAAACGGTAGAAAAACATAAGCCAGATTGAAGGACCAAGGCGCTGCTAGAGCATCTATCAATACCGCCTTGGGATCCCGGGACCTGGACCCGTAGAGAGGAAGTTTGGTGTTCTGACGGGACGCCATCGGATCCAACTCTGGGGTGCCCCATAGCTGAGTCAGCTGGGCAAATACCTCCGGGTGGTGTTCCCACTCCCCCGGGTGAAAAGTCTGACGACTTAGAAAATCTGCCTCCCATTTGTCTACTCCTGGGATGTGAATTGCTGCGAGATGGCAGGAGTGATCCTCCGCCCACCTGATTATTTTGGTTACTTCCGTCATCGCTAGGGAACTCTTTGTTCCCCCCTGATGATTGACGTAAGCTACAATCGTGATGTTGTCCGACTGAAATCTGATGAATTTGGCCGCCGCTAGTTGAGGCCATGCCTGAAGAGCGTTGAATATCGCCCTCAGTTCCAGAATGTTTATCGGGAGAAGAGTTTCTTCCTGAGACCATAAGCCCTGAGCTTTCAGGGAGTCCCAGACCGCACCCCAGCCTAACAGACTGGCGTCGGTCGTTACGATGATCCACTCTGGCCTTCGGAAACATATTCCTTGAGACAGGTGATCCTGAGACAACCACCAGAGAAGAGAATCTCTGGTCTCCTGGTCCAACTGAATTTGAGGAGACAAATCTGCATAATCCCCATTCCACTGTTTGAGCATGCATAGTTGCAGTGGTCTGAGGTGTATCCGAGCAAAAGGGACTATGTCCATTGCCGCAACCATTAGTCCGATTGTCTCCATGCACTGAGCCACAGATGGCCGAGGAATGGAATAAAGAGCTCGGCAAGTAGTTAAGAGTTTTAGCTTTCTGACCTCCGTCAGAAATATTTTCATTTCTACCGAGTCTATCAGGTTTCCTAGGAATGGAACTCTTGTGAGGGGGGAGAGAGAACTCTTTTTGATGTTCACCTTCCACCCGTGAGACCTCAGAAAGGCCAATACAATCTCCGTGTGAGACTTGGTTCTTTGGAAAGTTGACGCCTGAATTAAGATGTCGTCTAGGTAAGGCGCCACTGCTATGCCCCGCGGTCTTAGAACCGCCAGGAGGGACCCTAGCACCTTTGTGAAAATTCTGGGCGCAGTGGCCAACCCGAAAGGAAGAGCCACAAACTGATAATGCTTGTCCAGAAAGGCGAACCTGAGAAACTGGTGATGATCTTTGTGTATAGGAATGTGCAGATACGCATCCTTTAGATCCACGGTAGTCATATATTGACCCTCCTGGATCATTGGTAAGATTGTCCGAATGGTCTCCATCTTGAATGATGGGACTCTGAGGAATTTGTTTAGAATTTTGAGATCCAGGATTGGTCTGAAAGTTCCTTCTTTTTTTGGGAACCACAAACAGGTTTGAGTAAAACCCCAGTCCTTGTTCTGCAATTGGAACTGGGTGGATCACTCCCATTGTATGTAGATCTTCTACACAGCGTAAAAACGCTTCTTTCTTTGTCTGATCTGTAGACAGACGAGAAATGTGGAACCTTCCCCTTGGAGGAGAGTCCTTGAATTCTAGAATGTATCCCTGGGCTACAATCTCTAATGCCCAAGGATTGTGTACATCTCTTGCCCAGGCCTGAGCGAAGAGAGAGAGTCTGCCCCCTACTAGATCCGGTCCCGGATCGGGGGCTACCCCTTCATGCTGTCTTGGTGGCAGCTGCAGGCTTTTTGGCCTGTTTACCCTTATTCCAGCCCTGGTAAGGTTTCCAGTTTGCCTTGGGCTGTGAAGCGTTACCCTCTTGCTTTGCAGCCAGAGAGGATGAAGCGGGGCCGTTCCTGAAATTGCGAAAGGAATGAAAATTAGCTTTGTTCTTTGTTTTAAAGGCTTTGTCCTGAGGGAGAGCATGGCCTTTTCTCCCGGTGATATCTGAAATCTCTTTCAATTCAGGCCCGAATAGGGTCTTCCCTTTGAAAGGAATGTTCAAAAGCTTGGATTTAGACGACACATCGGCCGACCAGGACTTTAGCCATAGCGCCCTGCGTGCCAAAATGGCGAAACCTGAATTTATTTATTTTTTCGCCGCTAACTTAGCTATTTGGAAAGAAAGAATTAGCTAGCTTTAGAGCCTTTATTCTATTCATAATTTCCTCATATGAGGTCTCCGTCTGGAGCGAGTCTTCCAGCGCCTCAAACCAGAAAGCAGCTGCAGTAGTTACAGGAATAATGCAGGCAATAGGTTGGAGAAGAAAACCTTGTTGAACAAAAATTTTCTTAAGTAAACCCTCTAATTTTTTATCCATAGGGTCTTTAAAAGCACAACTGTCTTCAATTGGTATGGTTGTGCGTTTAGCTAGTGTAGAAACAGCCCCCTCCACCTTAGGGACCGTCTGCCACGAGTCCCGCATGGGGTCAGATATGGGGAACATTTTCTTAAAAACAGGAGGGAGGACAAAAGGGACACCTGGCCTATCCCACTCCCTAGTAACGATATCCGCAATCCTCTTAGGGACAGGAAACGCATCCGTATAAACAGGGACCTCTAGGTACTTGTCCATTTTACACAATTTCTCTGGGATCACCAAAGGGTCACAGTCATCCAGAGTAGCTAATACCTCCCTAAGTAAAACACGGAGGTGTTCTAGTTTAAATTTAAAAGCCAATGTATCTGAATCTGTCTGGGGAGGAACCCTTCCTGAATCAGAGACTTCTCCCTCAGACATCAAATCCCTCGCTCCCAGTTCAGAGCGTTGTGAGGGTATATCGGATACGGCTACCAAAGCGTCAGAATGCTCATAATCTGTTCTTAAAACGGAGCTATCACGCTTTGCAGGTAACACGGGCAGTTTAGATAAGAAGGCTGTAAGAGAATTATCCATGACTGCCGCTAAGTCTTGTAATGTAAAAGGGTTAGACGCACTAGAGGTACTAGACGTCGCTTGCGCGGGCGTAACTGGTTGTGACACTTGGGGAGAGGCAGACGGGCTACCCTCGTTACCTTCAGTCTGAGAATCATCTTGGGCCACATTCTTAAGTGCAACAATATGATCTTTAAAGTTTATAGACATATCAGTACAAGTGGGACACATTCTGAGAGGGGGTTCCACCATGGCTTCTAAACACATTGAACAAGGATTTTCCTTAGTGTCAGACATGTTTAACAGACTAGTAGAGTACACAAACAGGCTTGGAATCACTTTAATCAAATAAAAAACACAATTTGAAAAAAACGTTACTGTGCCTTTAAGAGATAAAAAGCACACAATTTTACAAAACGGTGAAAAATGCAGCAATCTTTCTGAAATTTTCACAGTATGTAGCTAAAGCCTTAATAAGATTGCACCCCAAGTTTCAAAACGATTAACCCCTTAATGCCCAAACCGGAGCAGCCTAAAGCCAACACCTGGTTAAATCACTACAGCACCTTGCCATAGCCTTGCTGTGGCCCTACCTTCCCTTAGGGATCAGATTTGGGGGAATATAGCTTCTTTTAGGCCCTCAAACATCAGCAGGACCCTCCATGTGAAACAGCATGAACTTCTCTGCAATTCTAACTGTGCATCTGAGACAATTAGGCCCCTCCCACTCTACTCCGGAGCTGTGAGACCTAGTAAATCACTCCTAAGTGACTAAAAAACAGCCATGTGGTAATAACCCCAGAAAAAAACCCAAAAGGGCTTTCAAAGTGTCTTGCAAAACGATTTTTCCTTAGCCAAACAATCGATTGCCCTGAATAAGTGTCAACCAGTATATTAGCCCTATTATGTAAGCATTTAATTCCTTACTAAGTCTGTGAACATAGCTTACCCTCCCCTCATGGGGATCTTGTCAGTCTTCAGTCATTTATTTCTAGACAAGACTGAGATAATGCTAGAACATACCTTATTGCAGATCACCCTGCAAACTGTTCCCCCCAACTGAAGTTTTCTGGTACTCCTCAGTCCTGTGTGGGAACAGCAGTGGATTTTAGTTACAACATGCTAAAATCATTTTCCTCTCAGCAGAAATCTTCATCACTTTTCTGCTAGAGAGTAAATAGTACAAACCGGTACCATTTAAAATAACAAACTTCTGATTGAAGATAATAAAACTACAATTCTAGCACCACATTCACTTTACACTCCCGAGAGAGACCCTAGTGCTTAGAGCCAGCAAAGAGAATGACTGGGGGGTGGAGCTAGAGGGGGAGCTATATGGACAGCTTTGCTGTGTGCTCTCTTTGCTACTTCCTGTAGGGAATGAGAATATCCCACAAGTAAAGGATGAATCCGTGGACTGGATACACCTTGCAAGAGAAAATATGACACCTTTACTCTTCAGCAGCTTTGCTGAGGTGCCTACCTGACTCGCTAAAACCGGAGCTCTTTTTCTCACTTCCTGAAAAAACGATCCAGACTCAGGAGAACAATGCAGTGGCTTTCCGGTCCTAGAAACGCATGCTTAATGAAGAATCATGCGTTTCTAGGCAGAGCTTGAAAATTTCTGAGCTGACTATCTCCACACTGAGGCACAATGAAATGGCACGCAACTCAGCAAAAATCCGCCCATCGTGGGCGTTACCAGTAACACACAATCTCCCGGTCGGTATTTTTCTGAGTTAAACCGCCCGGAGACTTAACTACCAGAGCCATAATAAATACTATTCTCCCAGCCCCAGTGCCTGCATCCTAATGCTGTCCAAGTTCTCTCCAGTCTATGAGAGTTTACAATGTCCCCAATAATAAAGTGCCCTATTTAACTGAGCCCTTTATATTGTATATATCTGTGTAATGAAGTGCTCCCTTCTTTCTGAGTGTCTCTGATATTCCAGAAATAATAAAGTAGCACTTACCTCATATATCTGCCTGACAGCAAAACAGTTCACCGGGTATGAGAGGTCCTCTCCCTCACATGGACCTGTGAAAGAAAGGAAATTCCTGAGTAAATATCCCTCAGGTTTTCAGGGTTAGGGCAGCATCAAAATATGGGAGGCGCAGTGAGAATTATGTCCCACAAGTTCACTCTTGATATGTTGTCTATTTGATCATTTGTCCATGTGGCCTATACTATGTGGCCAAGACGAGCACGTCTTTCCGTGAATGACTAGCGAATCATCGCAGTGTAATTAGGAAGGCCATGAAAGACAAAAAAAGTGACCAACCTGTGGCACGTCATTTTATGCAACACGGCCATACAGTAGCTATGATAAGAACAATTCCTATTGATTGGATACCGCCATTGAGAAGAGGGGGTGACAGAAACCTTGAATTGCTAAAGAGGGAAGCAAGGAGGATTCACCGACTGGAAACACTATTACCCAAGGGGCTCAATACCAGTATTGACTATGCTCTGTTCTACTAACAACTATTATTTACATAGTAGTAACATCATACTGAGTTAACAAAGTAGGTCTAATGCTGGGGCTCTTGCTATACTACCTGATATCTAAATCAGGTTTTTCAATAAGTACAGAATTATATTCCCATATTGTAAACTATGCTCTACTCCCGGGTCATTCATATTACCTCTATACCCACCTATTCCCTACCGAACTAAATGTAATTGTGTAGTCCAATCTACGTATGTTTTTTCTATATGTTACATCTAATAGACACGCAGAACCATCATAATGCTTACTTGCTTAAATGAGGACTCTACACACCCCCACACAGCACCTACAGTACACATTTAATAGACTCCTTCCTACCCCTGTTTCATACATGTTTATTATGTTTTCCTTTGATACGTTTTGTATACATTGTCATATAGCATATGTTGTGCTCTTGCAAGCGTCAGCAGTTAGACACTGAGCAACAGTTGTTGTTCCTACTGATATAATACCCTGTAACAGATATATACATATTCTCACTCCTGTATGCCTATTTTTTCTAGCGAGCAATCATTGTTCCAGCCTGCCAGCCCAAGCGACTTATATCAGCCAGAGCTATGATATTCCTCTCTATGGTCATAAACAGTTCTGACCCGTTGCACTTTATGCATATAGAGCGCAATATAGATTCCCTCCACAGCCTGCTTATCCTATTGCTTATAGCAGCATTCTGATTAACACTCCTAGTATTTTCAATATGAAGTTTGTTGGGGATTGATACCATGACTACCCCTCTTCACTACCGTGATCCGTACGCACGGCCGATGACGCCATACATGTCGACGCCACCTATACAGTATTTAAGAGCGCGCAGATCATAGTCTGCTCACCGCTGAGTACAATATACACCCTCTTACTGAGGAAAGTAAAACCGACATGCTTAACTATCGGCCTTTGATAACACTGTGATCCTGCAACTCATTTACAAGGTAACACTGTCAGTCCCCCTGACATATTATAATTATATATATATATATATATATATATATATATATATATATATATTTTTTTTTTACTTTTTGTTTTGTATATTTACAAATTAAAGGGAGCCCCTTTCAGTGGGTGTCCCAGGCTTACTTCATTAACAGTGTTAAATTGGGAGCTTTTAGGTAAGTTTTTAAAAGGTTTTACACTGGATTTTTATATCTGTGTCTGTGTATATTATTCTTTATAGTAGTGTCTATTACATGCAGTTAAATGGAAATTGGTGTATACTGCGCCTCTGCAAAAAAATGTAATACATACATATTACAAAAATGCTATTTAAAGGGACAGTAAACATCAACAATATTATTGTTTTAAAAGATAATCCTTTTATTTACCATTCACCAGTTTTGCATAACCAACACTGTTATATGAATATACTTTTTACCTCTATAATTACCTTGTATCCATGCTTCTGCAGACTGTCCCCTTATTTCAGTTCTTTTGACAGACTTGCATTTCAGGCAATTTGTGCTGATCTAAATAACTCCACGGGCATGAGCACCTTATTTATATGACAAACATTATCATCATCTAGCTGTGACAATCTGTCAAATGCATTCGTATAAGAGGCGGCTTTCAAGGGCTTAGAAATTAGCATTAGCGCCTACCTAGGGTTAGCGTTCGACTAAGAATGCCAAGAGAACAAAGCAAATATGATAAATGACAACTGGAAAGTTGTTTAAAACAATATGCCCTATCTGAATTATTACAAGTTTAATTTGGACTTTACTGCCCCTTTAAGTCATTCTTTTTGAAAATATTGTACTTTGTTTTCTGAATACAGTGTAATAATAATAATATTAATTAATAATAAGATATAGTGTAATTACAGGATTGTCAAGTGTGTTCTTGAAAGGATTTTCACAGGCCTTCATGGAAGCAAGTACTTTGCTATAATTGGTTTAATTATGCATTATGCTGAAACATACCAAAAATAACAAATTTTCCTTTTCATTACCGATTGCTTATTTCTATAAAAATATTTAACCATGTCTGCTTATTTTATAGAGGTTAACTAATGCAATTATAGAACCACAAATGTTTTAACTATGGAGTTTAGAAAAAAAAGCTCACATGCTATTATTATTTACCTTGTATATTAAAGTTTTAATAAAATGTATGCATTTTTTACACTTCTTGATGTATAATTCTCCTATGAAATGAGATAAACATAAAAACAATGGTATACTTTTAATCTGCTGGGACTGCAGAAATAAAACAATGCATAATTTGTGGATTTCTTACAGAAAATGACCTACAGTAGCGCTTGAATGTGAGCAGCATCTAAAAACAGCTCAGTAAAGTGTGAAATGGCTCAGCAGAGAAACAGTTAATACTGAAAAATTGAAAAGAACATAATTCTTTTTTTTTTTTCTTTCCTAAACCAGCTTGAGGTAGCAATTTGACTAATAACAACTCCAGTACAATGTATCTTATAAGGCTCTTATAGCATTTGATTTGCTAGAGATATGGGTAATATTAAGTGACCAATAGTTAAGTACTGTGTGTAGGGGTAACAATAACATTATTTCAGCTCTCGGATTGTATTAGTTTAGCCTATTTCTAGCCTAATCAGCGGTACTTAAAAACGATTCATTTTAAATATCAACTTGATTAAGCAAACTATAAATATATTAATGAGAGGTATATTTATACATATTATGGAATATAATAAGGAATTCTAGGATCTAGACATAAGCTATTGCTTAAAGGGACAGTCTAGTAAAAATTAAATGTTCATGAATCAGATAGGGCATACAATTTTAAACAACTTTCCAATTTACTTTTATAATCAAATTTTCTTGTTCTCTAGGTATTCTTTGTTGAAAGCTAAACATAAGTAGGCTCATATGCTAATTTCTAAGCCCTTGGAGGATGCCTCACCTCAGTGCATTTTGACAGTTTTCACAGCTAGACAACGCTAGTTGAAGTGTGCCATATAGATAACATTGTGCTCACTCCCATGGAGTCAACAATGATTAGTTAATATGGAAAGTCTGTCCAAAGAACTGAAATAAGGGGGCAAACTGCAAATGCTTAGATACAAGGTAATCACAGAGGTAAAAACATAATATATGTTTACCAGATAAATTCCTTTCCTTCTGGATAGGGAGAGTCCACAGCTTCATTCCTTACTGTTGGGAAAACAGAATTTATGCTTACCTGATAAATTACTTTCTCCAACGGTGTGTCCGGTCCACGGCGTCATCCATAACTAGTGGGAATATTCTCTTCCCCAACAGGAAATGGCAAAGAGCACAGCAAAAGTTGTCCATATAGTCCCTCCTAGGCTCCGCCCACCCCAGTCATTCGACCGACGGACAGGAGAAAAAACAGGAGAAACTATAAGGTGCCGTGGTGGCTGTAGTTTAAGAAAGAAATTCATCAAACCTGATTAAAAAACCAGGGCGGGCCGTGGACCGGACACACCGTTGGAGAAAGTAATTTATCAGGTAAGCATAAATTCTGTTTTCTCCAACATTGGTGTGTCCGGTCCACGGCGTCATCCATAACTTGTGGGAACCAATACCAAAGCTTTAGGACACGGATGAAGGGAGGGAGCCAATCAGGTTACCTAAACAGAAGGCACCACGGCTTGCAAAACATTTCTCCCAAAAATAGCCTCCGAAGAAGCAAAAGTATCAAATTTGTAGAATTTGGCAAAAGTGTGCAGGGAAGACCAAGTCGCTGCCTTACATATCTGATCAACAGAAGCCTCGTTCTTGAAGGCCCAAGTGGAAGCCACAGCCCTAGTAGAGTGAGCTGTGATGCGTTCAGGAGGCTGCCGTCTGGCAGTTTCGTAAGCCAATCGGATGATGCTTTTCAGCCAAAAGGAAAGAGAGGTAGCAGTAGCTTTTTGACCTCTCCTCTTGCCAGAATAAACGACAAACAGAGAAGACGTTTGTCTGAAATCCTTTGTTGCTTCTAAATAGAACTTTAAAGAACGAACTACATCTAAATTGTGTAACAAACGTTCCTTCTTTGAAACTGGATTCGGACACAAAGAAGGCACAACTATTTCCTGGTTAATATTCTTATTGGAAACAACCTTTGGAAGGAAACCATGTTTAGTACGCAAAACAACCTTATCTGAATGGAACACCAGATAGGGCGGATTACACTGCAAAGCAGATAACTCAGAAACTCTTCTAGCAGAAGAAATAGCAACCAAAAACAGAACTTTCCAAGATAACATCTTGATATCTATGGAATGTAGAGGTTCAAACGGAACCCCTTGAAGAACTGAAAGAACTAAATTCAGACTCCAGGGAGGAGTCAAAGGTCTTTAAACAGGCTTGATCCTGACCAAAGCCTGAACAAAAGCTTGAACATCAGGCACAGCTGCCAGTCGTTTGTGTAACAAGACAGATAAAGCATAAATCTGTCCCTTAAGAGAACTTGCTGATAATCCCTCATCCAAACCTTCTTGAAGAAAGGAAAGGATCCTAGGAATTTTGATCTTACTCCATGAGAATCCCTTGGATTCACACCAACAGATATATCTTTTCCATATTTTATGGTAAATTTTTCTAGTTACAGGTTTTCTGGCTTGTACCAGAGTATCTATTACAGAATCCGAAAACCCACGCTTAGATAAAATCAAGCGTTCAATTTCCAAGCCGTCAGCTGGAGGGAAACTAGATTTGGATGTTCGAATGGACCTTGTACTAGAAGATCCTGTCTCAAAGGTAGCTTCCATGGTGGAGCCGATGACATATTCACCAGGTCTGCATACCAAGTTCTGCGTGGCCACGCAGGAGCTATCAAGATCACCGAGGCCCTCTCCTGCTTGATCCTGGCTACCAACCTGGGAATGAGCTACTAATGCATCCACTAGAGTCGCCTTGGGATCCCTGGATCTGGACCCGTAGCAAGGAACCTTGAAGTTCTGACGAGACGCTATCAGATCCATGTCTGGAATGCCCCATAATTGAGTCAGCTGGGCAAATATCTCCGGGTGGAGTTCCCACTCCCCCGGATGGAATGTCTGACGACTCAGATAATCCGCCTCCCAGTTTTCCACTCCTGGGATGTGGATCGCAGATAGGTGGCAGGAGTGATCCTCCGCCCATTTTATGATTTTGGTCACTTCTCTCATCGCCAGGGAACTCCTTGTTCCCCCCTGATGGTTGATGTAAGCAACAGTCGTCATGTTGTCTGATTGGAATCTTATGAATCTGGCCTTTGCTAGTTGAGGCCAAGCCCTGAGAATATTGAATATCGCTCTCAGTTCCAGAATGTTTATCGGGAGAAGAGACTCTTCCCGAGACCATAGACCCTGAGGTTTCAGGGAGTCCCAGACCGCGCCCCAGCCCACTAGACTGGCGTCGGTCGTGACGATGACCCACTCTGGTCTGCGGAAGCTCATTCCCTGGGACAGGTGATCCTGGGTTAGCCACCAACGGAGTGAGTCTCTGGTCTTCTGATCTACTTGAATCACTGGAGACAAGTCTGTATAGTCCCCATTCCACTGTTTCAGCATGCACAGTTGTAATGGTCTTAGATGAATTCGCGCAAAAGGAACTATGTCCATTGTTGCAACCATCAACCCTACTACTTCCATGCACTGAGCTATGGAAGGTCGTGGAACAGAGTGAAGAACTTGACAAGCGTTTAGAAGTTTTGACTTTCTGACATCTGTCAGGAAAATCTTCATTTCTAAAGAATCTATTATTGTCCCCAAGAAAGGAACTCTTGTCGACGGAGACAGGGAACTTTTTTCTATGTTCACTTTCCATCCGTGAGATCTGAGAAAGGCCAGAACGATGTCTGTGTGAGCCTTTGCCTTTGAAAGAGACGACGCTTGTATCAGAATGTCGTCCAAGTAAGGTGCCACTGCAATGCCCCTTGGTCTTAGAACCGCTAGAAGGGACCCGAGTACCTTTGTGAAAATCCTTGGAGCAGTGGCTAGCCCGAATGGGAGAGCCACGAACTGGTAATGTTTGTCCAGAATTGCGAACCTTAGGAAGGATCTTTGTGGATAGGAATATGTAGATACGCATCCTTTAGATCCACGGTAGTCATAAATTGACCCTCCTGGATTGTAGGTAAAATAGTTTGAATAGTTTCCATTTTGAACGATGGCACTCTGAGAAATTTGTTTAGGATCTTTAAATCCAGAATTGGTCTGAAAGTTCCCTCTTTTTTGGGAACTACAAACAGATTTGAGTAAAACCCCATTCCTTGTTCCACGGTTGGAACTGGGTGTATCACTCCCATTTTTAACAGGTCTTCTACACAATGTAAGAATGCCTGTCTCTTTATTTGGTTTGAAGATAAGTGAGTCATGTGGAACCTTCCCCTTGGGGGTAGTTCCTTGAATTCTAGAAGATAACCCTGAGAAACTATTTCTAGTGCCCAGGGATCCTGAACATCTCTTGCCCAAGCCTGAGCGAAAAGAGAGAGTCTGCCCCCTACTAGATCCGGTCCCGGATAGGGGGCTACTCCTTCATGCTGTCTTGGTAGCAGCAGCAGGCTTCTTGGCCTGCTTACCCTTGTTCCAGCCTTGCATCGGTTTCCAAGCTGGTTTGGTTTGTGAAGCATTACCCTCTTGTCTAGAGGCTGCAGAGTTGGAGGCCGGTCCGTTCCTGAAATTGCGAAAGGAACGAAAATTAGACTTATTCTTGGCCTTGAAAGGCCTATCTTGTGGGAGGGCGTGGCCCTTACCCCCAGTGATGTCTGAGATAATCTCTTTCAATTCTAATTTTTTATCCATAGGATCTTTGAAAGCACAATTATCCTCAATAGGAATAGTAGTGCGCTTGGCTAGTGTAGAAACTGCCCCCTCAACCTTAGGGACTGTCTGCCATAAGTCCTTTCTGGGGTCGACCAAAGGAAATAATTTCTTAAATATAGGAGGGGGGACAAAAGGTATGCCGGGCTTCTCCCACTCCTTATTCACTATGTCCGCCACCCGCTTGGGTATAGGAAAAGCGTCGGGGTGCACCGGAACCTCTAGGAACTTGTCCATCTTGCACAATTTTTCTGGAATGACCAGGTTGTCACAATCATCCAGAGTAGATAGCACCTCCTTAAGCAGTGCGCGGAGATGCTCTAATTTAAATTTAAATGTCACAACATCAGGTTCTGCCTGTTGAGAAATTCTACCTGAATCAGAAATTTCCCCATCTGACAAAACCTCCCTCATGGCCACTTCAGATTGGTGTGAGGGTATGACAGAGCAATTATCAGCGCCTTCCTGCTCTACAGTGTTTAAAACAGAGCAATCGCGCTTTCTCTGAAATGCAGGCATTTTGGATAAAATATTAGCTATGGAGTTATCCATTACTGCCGTCAATTGTTGCATAGTAACAAGCATTGGCGCGCTAGAAGTACTAGGGGTCTCCTGCGTGGGCAAAACTGGTGTAGACACAGAAGGAGATGATGTAGAACTATGTCTACTCCCTTCATCTGATGAATGATCTTGGGCAACTTTACTATCTGTGGCAGTACTGTCCTTACTTTGTTTGGACGCTATGGCACAATTATCACACAATTTTGAAAGGGGAGACACATTGGCTTCCATACATACAGAACATAGTTTATCTGAAGGCACAGACATGTTAAACAGGCTTAAACTTGTCAATAAAGTACAAAAAACGTTTTAAAACAAAACCGTTACTGTCTCTTTAAATTTTAAACAGGGCACACTTTATTACTGAATATGTGAAAAACTATGAAGGAATTGTTCAAATTTAACCAAATTTTCACCACAGTGTCTTAAAGCATTCAAAGCATTGCACCCCAAATTTCAGACCTTTAACCCTTAAAATGAGGAAACCGGAGCCGGTTACAGTTTTAACCCCTCTACAGTCCCAGCTACAGCCTTTGCTGCGACTTTACCAAACCCAGGGGGGTATACGATACCAAATGAAGCCTTCTAGGAACCTTTTCAATTACTTTCAGACCCACACACATGCAGCTGCATGTCCTGCTCTCAAAAGTAACTGCGCAGTAATGACGCGAAAATGAGGCTCTGCCTACTACAGAGAAGGCCCTTCCTGACTGACTGATATTTTGAAAAAGTATGTAAGGAGGACCAGGTAGCCGCCTTACAAATCTGATCCATAGAGGCCTCGTTCTTAAAGGCCCAAGAGGAAGCCACTGCTCTAGTGGAATGAGCCGTTATCCTCTCAGGACGACGATGTCCCGCTGTCTCGTAAGCTAAGCGGATGACACTCCTTAACCAAAAAGATAGGGAAGTCGAAGTAGCCTTCTGCCCCTAACGCTTTCCCTAATAGACAACAAAGAGGAAGATTGTCTAAACGCCTTAGTAGCCTGAAGATAGAACTTCAAGGCGTGAACCACATCCAAATTGTGAAGTAAGCGTACCTTCGATGGAGGAGGATTAGGACACAAGGAAGGAACCACAATCTCCTGATTGATGTTGCGATCTGACACAACCTTAGGAAGAAATCCTAATTTAGTACGTAAACCTGCCTTATCTGCATGAAAAATCAGATAAGGGGGCTCACGTTGCAAAGCAGAGATCTCAGAAACTCTGCCCACAGAGGCAATAGCCAATAAAAAAAAAGAACCTTCCAAGATAACAATTTAATGTCAACGGAATGCAGGGGCTCAAACGGAACCTGTTGCAAAACCCGAAGAACAAGATTTAGGCTCCAAGGAGGAGCCCCAGATCTAAACACAGGTCTGATCTTAGTCAGAGCCTTAACAAAGGACTGCACGTCTGGAAGCTTAGCCAGTGCAATAAAACCGACAGTGCCAAAATCTGTCCCCTCAGGGAACTAGCAGAAAGGCTCTTCTCTAGCACATCCTGGAGAAAAGAGAAGATCCTGGCAACCTTAACTCTGTGCTAAAAAAAAACACGCATTTCACACCAGAATAAGTAGGTCCTTCACACCTTGTGAAAGATACGCCAAGTAACTGGTTTACAAGCTTGAATAAGAGTATCAATGACACTTAGTGAAACCTCTCTTGGCTAAGACTAAGCGTTCAATTTCCACGCAGTCAGCCTCAAAGAAACTAGATTTTGATGAACAAATGGACCTTATATCAGCAGGTCTCTGCAACAAGGTAACTTTTACGGAGGAGATGTGGACATCCCTACAAGATCCGCGAACCACGTCCTTTGCGACCACGATGAGCAATCAGGATTACGGATACCAGCTCTTGCTTGATGCATGCCACCCCTCTAGGAAGAAGCGGTAATGGAGGAAAAAGATATACGAGTTTGAACCTCCAGGGCACTGCTAGTGCATCTATTAGATCCGTTTGGGGATCCCTCGACCCGTACCTAGGTAGATTGGTTTTGAGACGGGACGCCATGAGCTCCCCATCCGTAAGAAGATATGCCAAGACACAAACTACAGTGTCATAGGCTATATCAATAAGAGGCGCCTAACCAAAATAAGGGTAACTATAATGATAGGATATTAGCCAACCACGCTACTCTAAATAGAGATTATGAGGGGCAATATGTAAAAATGTCATAAAAAAGGACAAAATAAAATGAAATAAAAATTAAAGATGAAAGATGGTAAAAAGAATCCCACATATAGGTACATCACATAAACAGATGAATCAAGTGCAGACAAGGAAAATATCAGAATGTAATGGACAAATACGTGCAAGCAGGACCCAGTCAAGATCAGTGAGAAACAAATACAGGAGTAATCGATCCGGATAGGCTTGCGTCCGTAATCACAATCTCCCAGGATGGTCTTAACAAGCATATCCCTCGGGGAACATGATCAGGAGAGAGCCACCAAGAGAGAGATTCTCTCGACCGGCTGTCTAATACAATCTGTTGAGACAAATCTGAATGATAGCCGTTCCACTGCCTCAGCATGCACAGTTGTAAAGGACTGAGATAGAACCTGGCAAAAACAATTATGTCAATTCAGGACAACATGAGACCAATCACCTCCATACACTGAGCCACAGAGGGAAGTTAGCTTGCAACTTCTCTGGTCTGTTAGAAAAATCCTCATGGATATGGAGTATATTATAGTATCCAGGAATTCCACCCTGGTACTTGGGATAAGAGAACTTTTTTCAAAGTTTATCTTCCATACATGTGACCTAAGAAGACTGAGAAGGGACACCGATTATTCTTCCATAAGACAAAAAAAAAGTTGTGCTTGCACCAGAATATCGTCCAAGTATGGGGCTACTATAATACCATGAGTTCTAACACCAGTAGGTAGCCGCTCCGGCAACTGCAGCCACCGGTTGAAACTGAAATCCTCTATGTTGAAACATCTTTCTCAGAAAGGTTTCCATTTTCTTATCCATCGGCTCTCTGAACGAAGAACTATCCTCAAGAGGTATAGTAATATGTTTAGAAAGCATAGAGATAGCACAATCCACCTTAGGAATGAAGCCCCACAAATCCAGTTAAGAGTCCGAGAACAACTTTTTAAAAGTAGACGAGGGGGAAAAGGAAGAACCAATTCTTTACCATTCGTTCTTAATAATGTTCGGCATCTTAACCGGCACAGGAAAAGTCGAAGGAACTTTCCTGTCTTCGTAAACTCTGTCCAATTTAGGTTTTATAGGCTCTTCAGGCAGCACGGCCTCTGGAACCTCTAACTTAGACAGAAACTCCTTTAATAAAAAACGCAAGTGCTCAATTTTAAATCTAAAGGACGGTTCCTCCGCAGCAGGAGGCTTAGACGCTAAGGACTCCAACCCAGAAAGTTCACCCTCTGAAGCTACATCTGAAACTCATCACCGGATAACTGGGACATAATAGCTAAAGCAGATAAATATTTAGATGACTCCGGGTCAGGAGAGCTATGTTTAACCTTTCTCTTGCGTTTGTGAGGCCATGCTGGTGCTACTAGAAACACAAACGATTGTTCCATGATGATCTTGGAGATCACTCTTGGAAGAAGAACTAGAGGCGGGAAGATATAAGCAGGTTGGTAAAACCAAGGAACTGCTAACGCATCCACCGACTCAGACTCTAGAACAAAGCCAATTTGATGATAAAAGTAAATTAGAAAGTCGTTTAAAATTGCATGCCCTATCTGAATCATGAAAGTTTAATTTGGATTTTACAATCCCTTTAAATTCCTTTTATTACCCATTCCCCAGTTTTGCATAACCATCATGGTTATATTAATACACTTTTCCTGCTGCTAACAGCTCCTAAGCAAACAGCTCTCTGACCCTCCCCCTTCTACCTATTTGCCGCCATGTTAAGTACTGGCAGCTGTCTGCCAGTACCCAGTTTGCTGCAAATTAGGCTATTTAAAAAAAAAAAAAACACTAAAAAAAACAACTTTTTCTGTAGTGTAGCTGCCCTCCCTCAATACCCCCCCCCGATCCCTTTATCAAACTTTATCCCCCTGCACCCTCCTTCCAACTTACTAAATTGTTTCCGTAGCACTCTCACCAACTCCCACCCCTCTCACACCTCCTCCAGCGATGGGCCGCCCAACCGCCCTCCCTCCTAACCCTCCCACGCCACTAGCGATCGGCACCACCGCTGGCTGAGTGGCCCTCTCTGCATCGGTTGCTTATCAGAGCATATTGCATGATGTCTCAATATCGAGGCATTACTGCAATATCCTGAAAGCGGCTGGAAGCAATCACGATCGCTTCCAACGCTTAAAACCCCTGTTTTTTGTAGGACGTAAGGGGTTAAACAACAACATTTTTGGTGTCTTTTTTTTTTATTCTGTTTTTTTATTGTTTTCCACACACAAAAAAAAAAAAACAAACAAACAACTAAATCAGACATAAAAAAAGGCAACAATTTGAGAAGACACAGCTTCCGTAATAACAATAAGATTCAAGGGGGACGCAGCTCCCGGTCTTGACCTATACCTTATACCTTTGGTAGATAATTCTACTGTAAGTAAATAAGTAAAACAACTAAATCAGGCATAAAAAATACAATCATAGATTTGTGAAGACACAGCTTCCTTATAAACAATAAGATTCGAGGGTGTCTCCTATCCCTTTAAAGAATAAAAAATCTGGAGTAGACTGTCCCTTTAAGTGAGTTTAATGGTAAGCGTGTGAATGACTGCTTTTTCTCTTTTCTAATCATAAATAAATAACTAGAGTGACCGTGTGAATACATATTTTTTACATTTCTCTTCTCACCTATGCAAGAATAACTAATTGTTAAACAGGAATAGGACGACCTTCAGTTGTTTTCTCTTTTTTACAACTTTATTATTAAAAGGGACAGTCTACACAAAAAAATGTATTGTTTAAAAAGATAATGCCTTTATTACACATTTCCCCAGCTTTGCATAACCAACATTGATATATTAATATACTTTAGAACATTTAAACTTCTAAATTTCTGCCTGTTTCCAAGCCACTTCAGAAAGCCTCTTATCACATGCTTTTTTATTTGTTTTTCTAGAGACTGCTAGTTCATGTGGGCCATATAGATAAAATTGTGTTCACACCCGAGGAGTTAATTAAGAGTTAGCGCAACACAGTACTAAATGAAACTCAATAGATTTTAAATAGTCACAGTCATGTGATCAAGGGGCTGTTAGCAGAGGCTTAGATACAAGGTAATCACAAAGGTAAAAAGTATATTAATATAACTGTGTTGGTTGTGCAAAACTGAGGAATGTATAATAAATGGATTATCTATCTTTTAAAACAATAAAAATTCTATTGTAGACTGTCCCTTTAAGTTGTCCCTATCTTTTAGTAATAATTTGAATAATTTATAAGCAGTGTCAGAAATTTAAATATAGCATTCTATCATCTCTTTCTTGTAAATGCTAATATAGGGTGTATGGTGTACAAATAATTGTCACTAAGCTATGTGAAGCAGGTACATGTCCATACTAATAACCAATGGGCTACAAAAGGTGCAAAGTGCTTACCTGTCACTAAGCTGCAGCAACTTCTTCCAGTAGACAAGCCCATTTTAGGCAGTGCAAGCACATTTCCAAGGATCTATACTTGTAACAACACTTGTACCATTGGATTGGTAGGCAGGACCACATTTCACCTGGAAGGCCTGTGACATTTCTCACTGTGAAAACACATTTCACTGTCTGGCTGATAAATCCTTAATACCCATCGGACCAACAGGGTACTGCAAGGTGGAAACAGACCTCAGATTGGTTAGAGCACCCATCTCAGTGACTAGTAGATTTGCACTTCAACTTTCCCCTCACTCCTCATCAAGTGAAATCTTTTGCCTCTTCCTAGTGGTAAGGAGGGGAATTCCCACATATGATGACTCGTGGACTCTCACTATCCGATGAAAGAATAGTTAACTAATGCTTGGCAAAAAAGCATGTTCTCCGTCTGACCTGCTGTGTATTCTACCTGCCATAATCAACATTGACACTTCAGTTTTTCCTGCTTAATGGTTACACATAAATATACAATCAACTGGAGGTCCAGTCACATAATAGGCAACTGTATACTTAAACACTGTAAGTACTTAATATATTATGCAATGCTGACCTCAGGGCTGATGGCAGTTTCCTCGATCCTTCCCGACTCTGTATCCAGTGGATTCTTTAACGTTTGTAGAAATAATGCAGCTTTCCGCTTGCGTTCTGCCTGCAGCTGCTTCTCTTTTGATTCCTTTGAGGCCTGTGCCAGTTTTTCTCTGGCTGCTGCCGCCAATCTGTCTTCCAGCCTTTGCTTTGCTTTAAACAAAAAGAAATGACATCATAGGACTGTTAAAGACACCTAGACAACACTTGTCATTTATAACTGTTAGTGCATATAAACATCATGTAAACATGTTTATCTCAGGGCAGTGCTGCACATCTACTTAATATCACAAAACAAAAGAATATCCTAAAGACTGAAGGGATAACAGAACTTAGTACCATACTACCAGTTAGTACTAGTGCCATATTAAAAATAAATAAACCACAATTAGTTAATTCATGCTTTTAAGACAAATAATGATAAATAAAATATTTTATATAATCTGATTTCAGTACGGTTCCGTTTATAAAGCAAGTACTCTATAGATGAACTATCATCTCTATTCTGTTCCCATCAAACATATTAGACAATTAAATTTACAGACTAGAGAACAGATACTTTGAATTATGGTAAAATGTATAAGCAAAGCATCAATTTCCGCTTAATATATTTAAAGGTAATTGCATATGCATCTTAATATATCACACGAAAGGTAAGTTTTACACTCAAATCATCCAAAATAGCAGACACGTCCAGTAATGCTATATGATAATGCATATTTGACGGACTGCCAATGCAATGTTAAAAATGTAATTTGAATTCTCTGTGCAAGTAAAGGAATTAAAAAAAAAAACACAGAAAACAAAAAACGAAAACTGATCTATGAGATGCATGAAAATAACTTCCCTATTTTTAGCAGTACAAAATAATAACTGGCAGTAGAAACTGACAAATGTAGGCTCAGATGATTATAAGATATTGGATCCCTAATGGTATTCAATTAGAAGTGATATAACTCTAGGTTTTCAAGGTGTGATTGGGATTCAGCATGTTAATAAAAAAGTAAGCAGCTGACCAAAAAAAACTATAGTATAGTATAAGCAGAATGAACCATCAGAAGTCATTCTCTGACTAATTTGGGTAATTATGAAAAGGGATATAAAGGTCAAAATTGAATGACTTTGAATGTTAAATAGAAGCATTTTCACAATATACTTCCATTAATAGTTATTACTGTTTCAGTGGCATATGCACATATGCCGAGTGTGACTAGAGGATCTCAATTCAATCACCATGCCGGAGAGCTGGCGGTGGTGTGCATTACGTCAGTGCATACTTAGGGCTCGATTTATCAAGCTGGTGTGGACAGGGGTGTATATATGCGCCCCTGTCCGCCCAGTTCACCTCTGGCGGGCAGCAATCCGCTGACAGAATTTAAGATTGCACGCAAGCCCTAATCTTAGACTCTTCTCCGCTTCTTAGGTGGAGAATTTCTGCCTCCCCGGTCTCGTCCAACCGGGGAGATTGACAGCTCCTGCCTGCGTGTGATTGGCTGTGCCCGGGAAGAGGGCGGGATTGCATGCGAGTGCAAAATAGCGCTTGCATGCAATCTTAAATTGCGGCAGTGGAATGCAAAGTAAATTAAATATTTTGGTTCTGTGTCACCAAAGCACTGACTTTCTAAATGTATAATTAAAAACAATTATGGTTTAATTTTTTTTTTTTTTTTAAATAAAGAACATCCATTAACAAAAAGACAAAGCAAAAAAGAAAAACTCAGTTACACCAATTCAGACAATACTAATAAAACAAAATAATATAGCAGAGGTCTCAGAAGCAGATCAAATAAGTTAAGAAAGATTGCCTTCCTTTTTACAATGTAACCTTACCTTGTTTGGCTTCAAGTTCCTCTGCAGTTAGTTGTGGTCTCTTTTCTTCAACCACAGTGGCTGACGTACCATGTGCTTGACTGCTGTTGGAGGAGCTGCTAGCCTTGTTCTGCTGTTTGTCCTTGCCCTCACCCTCTTCCTCCTCTTCACTATCATCTAATTTTACTCTATTTTTCTCCAACGGTAAAAGGTCTGTTTCTTTGACTTTAATGGCAAAGCTTATTGGAGCAAAAGAAGCTGAATAAAAGAGAATAAATATGAAACATTAAAGAAAAAAACAGATTTCCATCTAGATTGCCAGATCATTTGAGCTTCCAGAGAAACAGAAGTTTTAAAGTAATTACTAATGTTTACAATGGAACTTAGTCTAAAGATCTTTCAAATTTCTTAATCTGAAAGCAATTACCATTAAAAAAACATAATTTATGCTTACCTGATAAATTTATTTCTCTTGTAGTGTGTTCAGTCCACGGGTCATCCATTACTTATGGAATATATTCTCTCCCCAACAGGAAATTGCAAGAGGGTCACCCAATCAGAGCTGTTACATAGCTCCTCCCCTCACATGTCATATTCAGTCATTCGACCAAAACAAGACGAGAAAGGAGGAACCATAGGGTGCAGTGGTGACTGAAGTATTAAATAAAATTTAGATCTGCCTTAAAAAGACAGGGCGGGCCGTGGACTGAACACACTACAAGAGAAATAAATTTATCAGGTAAGCATAAATTATGTTTTCTCTTGTTAAGTGTGTTCAGTTCACGGGTCATCCATTACTTATGGGATACCAATACCAAAGCCAAGTACACGGATGATGGGAGGGACAAGGAAGGCACTTAAACGGAAGGAACCACTGCCTGTAGAATCTTTCTCCCAAAAACAGCCTCCGAAGAAGCAAAAGTGTCAAATTTGTAAAATTTTGAAAAAGTGTGAAGCGAAGACCAAGTCGCAGCCTTGCAAATCTGTTCAACAGAAGCCTCATTCTTAAAGGCCCAGGTGGAAGCCACAGCTCTAGTGGAATGAGCTGTAATTCTTTCAGGGGGCTGCTGTCCAGCAGTCTCATAGGCTAAACGTATTATGCTACGAAGCCAAAAGTAGAGAGAGGTTGCCGAAGCTTTTTGACCTCTCCTCTGTCCAGAGTAAACGACAAACAGGGAAGAAGTTTGACGAAAATCTTTAGTTGCCTGTAAATAGAATTTCAGGGCACGGACTACATCCAGATTTTGCAAAAGTCGTTCCTTCCTTGAAGAAGGATTAGGACATATTGACGGAACAACAATCTCCTGATTGATATTTCTGTTAGAGACTACCTTAGGTAAAAACCCAGGTTTAGTACGCAGAACTACCTTGTCTGAATGAAAAATCAGATAAGGAGAATCACAGTGTAAGACAGACAATTCCGAGACTCTTCGAGCCGAGGAAATAGCCATCAAAAATAGAACTTTCCAAGATAAAAGTTTAATATCAACGGAATGAAGGGGTTCAAACGGAACTCCTTGAAGAACTTTAAGAACCAAGTTTAAGCTCCACGGAGGAGCAACAGTTTTAAACACAGGCTTAATCCTAGCTAACGCTTGACAAAAAGCCTGGATGTCTGGAACTTCTGCCAGACGCTTATGCAAAAGAATAGACAAAGCAGAAATCTGTCCCTTTAAAGAACTAGCTGATAAGCCTTTTTCCAAACCCTCTTGGAGAAAAGACAATATCCTTGGAATCCTAACCTTACTCCACAAGTAACTCTTGGATTCGCACCAATACAGGTATTTACGCCATATCTTATGGTAGATTTTTCTGGTAACAGGCTTTTGTGCCTGTATCAAAGTATCAATAACTGACTCGGAGAAACCACGCTTTGATAGGATCAAGCGTTCAATCTCCACGCAGTCAGTCTCAGAGAAATTAGATTTGGATGATTGAAAGGACCTTGTATTAGAAGGTCTTTCCTCAAAGGTAGAGTCCATGGAGGACAAGACGACATGACCACTAGGCCTGAATACCAGGTCCTGCGTGGCCACGCAGGCGCTATCAGGATCACCGATGCTCTCTCCTGTTTGATCTTGGCAATCAGTCGAGGGAGCAGAGGAAACGGTGGAAACACATAAGCCATGCTGAAGAACCAAGGAGCTGCTAGAGCATCTATCAGCTTCGCTCCCGGGTCCCTGGACCTGGAACCGTAAAGAGGAAGTTTGGCATTCTGGCGAGACGCCATGAGATCCAGATCTGGTTTGCCCCAACTATGGACAAGTTGAGCAAATACCTCCGGATGGAGTTCCCACTCCCCCGGATGAAAAGTCTGACGACTTAGAAAGTCCGCCTCCCAGTTCTCCACTCCTGGGATGTGGATCGCTGACAAGTGGCAAGAGTGAGACTTGCCCAGCGAATTATCTATGAGACTTCCAACATCGCTAGGGAACTCTTGGTTCCCCCTTGATGGTTGATATAAGCCACAGTCGTGATGTTGTCCGACTGAAATCTGATGAACCTCAGTGTTGCTAGCTGAGGCCAAGCTAGAAGAGCGTTGAATATTGCCCTTAGCTCCAGAATATTTATTGGGAGGAGTTTCTCCTCCTGAGTCCAGGATCCCTGAGCCTTCAGGGAATTCCAGACTGCGCCCAAGCCTAGGAGGCTGGCATCTGTTGTTACAATCGTCCAATCTGGCCCCTGGACAGATGGACCCGAGATAACCACCAGAGAAGAGAATCTCTGGTCTCTTGATCCAGATTTAGTAGAGGGGACAAATCTGAGTAATCCCCATTCCACTGACTTAGCATGCATAACTGCAGCGGTCTGAGATGCAGGCGCGCAAATGGCACTATGTCCATTGCCGCTACCATTAAGCCGATAACTTCCATGCACTGAGCCACTGACGGGCGTGGAATGGAATGAAGGACTCTGCAAGCATTTAAGAGTTTTGATAACCTGGCCTCCGTCAGGTAAATTTTCATTTTTACAGAATCTATCAGAGTCCCTAGGAAGGAGACTCTTGTGAGAGGTGATAGAGAACTCTTTTCCACGTTCACCTTCCACCCATGCGATCTTAGAAATGCCAGCTCCTTTGTAAAGATTCTCGGGGCCGTAGCCAACCCGAAGGGAAGAGCTACAAACTGGTAATGCCTGTCTAGGAAGGCAAATCTTAGGAACCGATGATGATCTTTGTGAATCGGTATGTGAAGGTAGGCATCCTTTAAATCCACCGTGGTCATGTACTGACCCTCTTGGATCATGGGTAGGATAGTCCGAATAGTTTCCATTTTGAATGATGGAACTCTTAGGAATTTGTTTAAAAACTTTAGGTCCAAAATTGGCCTGAAGGTACCCTCTTTCTTGGGAACCACGAATAGATTTGAATAAAATCCCTGTCCTTGTTCCGTTCGCGGAACTGGGTGGATCACTCCCATTACTAGGAGGTCTTGTACGCAACATAGGAATACCTCTTTCTTTATTTGGTTTTCTGATAACCTTGAAAGATGAAATCTCCCTAGAGGAGGAGAAGCCTTGAAGTCCAGAAGATATCCCTGAGATATGATCTCCAACGCCCAGGGATCCTGGACATCTCTTGCCCACGCCTGGGCAAAGAGAGAAAGTCTGCCCCCCACTAGATCCGTTTCCGGATAGGGGGCCATCCCTTCATGCTGTCTTAGGGGCAGCAGCAGGTTTTCTGGCCTGCTTGCCCTTGTTCCAGGACTGGTTAGTTTTCCAGGCCTGTCTGTAACGAGCAACGGTTCCTTCCTGTTTTGGGGCGGAGGAAGTTGATGTTGCTCCTGCCTTGAAGTTTCGAAAGGCACGAAAATTAGACTGTTTGGCCTTTGATTTGGCCTTATCCTGAGGAAGGGTATGACCCTTACCTCCCGTAATGTCAGCGATAATTTCTTTCAAGCCGGGCCCGAATAAGGTTTGCCCCTTGAAAGGAATATTAAGTAATTTAGATTTAGAAGTCACATCAGCTGACCAGGATTTAAGCCATAACGCTCTGCGCGCTTGAATGGCAAAACCGGAATTCTTAACCGTTAGTTTAGTTAGATGTACAATGGCATCAGAAACAAATGCATTAGCTAGCTTAAGTGCTTTAAGCTTGTCCATAATTTCATCCAATGGAGCTGAGTGAATGGCCTCTTCTAGAGACTCAAACCAAAATGCCGCAGCAGCAGTGACAGGTGCAATGCATGCAAGGGGCTGTAAGATAAAACCTTGTTGAACAAACATTTTCTTAAGGTAACCTTCCAATTTTTTATCCATTGGATCTGAAAAAGCACAACTATCCTCCACCGGGATAGTAGTACGCTTGGCTAAAGTAGAAACTGCTCCCTCCACCTTAGGGACCGTCTGCCATAAGTCCCGTGTAGTGGCGTCTATTGGAAACATTTTTCTAAATATAGGAGGTGGGGAAAAGGGCACACCAGGTCTATCCCACTCCTTGCTAATAATTTCTGTAAGCCTTTTAGGTATAGGAAAAACGTCGGTACACACCGGTACTGCATAGTATCTATCCAGCCTACATAATTTCTCTGGAATCGCAACTGTGTTACAGTCATTCAGAGCCGCTAAAACCTCCCCTAGCAATACACGGAGGTTCTCAAGCTTAAATTTAAAATTAGAGATCTCTGAATCCGGCTTCCGTGGATCAGATCCGTCACCTACAGAATGAAGCTCTCCGTCCTCATGTTCTGCAAACTGTGACGCAGTATCGGACATGGTTCTTGTAGCACCAGCGCGCTCTATTCTTACCCCAGAGCAATCGCGCTTGCCTCTTAATTCTGGCAATTTAGATAATACTTCAGTCAGGGTATTATTCATAATATTAGCCATGTCGTGTAAGGTGATTTGTATGGCCGTCCCTGATGCACTTGGCGCCACAATATCACGCGCCTCCTGAGCGGGAGGCGAAGGTACTGACACGTGAGGAGAGTTAGTCGGCATAACTTCCCCCTCGTTGTCTGGTGATAATTCCTTTATAGATAAAGACTGACCTTTATTATTTAAAGTGAAATCAATACATTTAGTACACGTTTCTGTGGGGCTCCACAGTGGACTTTAAACATAGTGAACAAACAGATTCATCTGTGTCAGACATGTTTAAACAGACTAGCAATAAGACTAGCAGACTTGGAAAACACTGTAAATAATTTTTCAAGTAATAAAGAAAAACGCTACTGTGCCTTTAAGAAGCACAGAAAACTGTCACAGTTGAAATAACAATGAACCAAATCAGTTATAGCAAACAAATTTTCACAGTAAATTGTATTAAGTTAGCAGAGCATTGCACCCACTTGCAAATGGATGATTAACCCCTTAAAACCCAAACGGTTTTTATAAGCAAAAAAACGTTTATTAATACAGTCAAAAAACCACTGTCACAGGTCTGCTGTGACTGATTACCTTCCTCAAAATGACTTATGAAGTCCCTTAAGCTGTCTGGAGACGACCCGGGTCAAGCAGAAGGAAGCAGGAAGACAGAGCCTGAATTTTTTACTGCGTCAAAAGAGCGCTAAAATAGGCCCCTCCTACTCAATATTACAATATTGGGAGTGTCAGTTAACTGTTTCTAAGCAGAAATATTGTCAGCCATGTGGAAAAATTTTATGCCCCAACAAGTTTTATCACCAATGTACCTCACAAAACGAATAAACATGCCAGTAAAATCGTTTTAAACATCCCTTTTTTAATGAGCTTGTATCTCTATTGATAAGCCTGATACCAGTCTTCCTACTGCATTTAAGGCTTATAACATCACTTCAGTATTAATAGCATTTTCTCAGTCAAATTCCATTCCTTAGAAAATTACTTTACTGTATATATTTAAATCAGCCTGTTAATAGTCGCTCTCACTGTATTAAAGGCTTTTACTTACATTACATCGGTATCAGCAGTATTTTCTTAGTCAATTCCATTCCATAGAAAAATTATTTACTGCACATACCTTGTTTGCAGGGTTCCCCGCACGCCATTCCCTTCTGAAAGTTACCTCACTCCTCAGAATATGCGAGAACAGCCAGTGGATCTTAGTTACTGCCGCTAAGATCGTAGAAAACGCAGGCAGATTCTTCTTCCAAATACTGCCTGAGAATAAACAACACACTCCGGTGTCATTTTAAAATAAACTTTTGATTGAAGTATAAAAACACCACAGAACCTCTCACAACGTCCTATCTTTTCAGTTGCAAGAGAATGACTGAATATGACATGTGAGGGGATGAGCTATGTAACAGCTCTGATTGGGTGATCCTCTTGCAATTTCCTGTTGGGGAGAGAATATATTCCATAAGTAATGGATGACCCGTGGATTGAACACACTTAACAAGAGAAATTACCATTAAAAATAAAATAAATCCCGTACAGTGGTTTCACAAAAGCTAATGAGATGGTAATGTAGATTTCATAGTAAAGTATTATGAACACTTCAAGCTTCACATATAACAAAATGCAAGAATAAATAAACCGGAGATTACTAATTGAACCTATGACTAAGACTACTGATTAAGAATAGTCCAAAATGCCAACCAGGAAATTGGCACAATGTGAAAATGCATTTAAATTTTTATAGTGCAGCTTTTTTTCCCCTGTAAATAAAGAGATAAAAAGTGAAGTAAATAGTATTTATTTTTTTTGTCTATGGAATAGACAAGGCTGTCCTTCATATCCATTACTTTTAAATTTGGCGTTAGAATCTTTAGCTGTTAAATTAAAGGACCAGTAAATACAGTAGATTTGCATAATCGGCAAATGCATGATAGAAAGACAATACAATTGCACTTAGTCTGAACTTCAAATGAGTAGTAGATTTTTTTCTGACAAATATCAAAATTATGTCTAATAATACACATAATAATATACATATATACATATATTCTGTGAATATACATATATACATATATTCTGTGAATTCTTCAAAAAGTGTATACAGGGAGTGCAGAATTATTAGGCAAGTTGTATTTTTGAGGATTAATTTTATTATTGAACAACAACCATGTTCTCAATGAACCCAAAAAACTCATTAATATCAAAGCTGAATAGTTTTGGAAGTAGTTTTTAGTTTGTTTTTAGTTATAGCTATTTTAGGGGGATATCTGTGTGTGCAGGTGACTATTACTGTGCATAATTATTAGGCAACTTAACAAAAAACAAATATATACCCATTTCAATTATTTATTTTTACCAGTGAAACCAATATAACATCTCAACATTCACAAATATACATTTCTGACATTCAAAAACAAATCAGTGACCAATATAGCCACCTTTCTTTACAAGGACACTCAAAAGCCTGCCATCCATGGATTCTGTCAGTGTTTTGATCTGTTCACCATCAACATTGCATGCAGCAGCAACCACAGCCTCCCAGACACTGTTCAGAGAGGTGTACTGTTTTCCCTCCTTGTAAATCTCACATTTGATGATGGACCACAGGTTCTCAATGGGGTTCAGATCAGGTGAACAAGGAGGCCATGTCATTAGATTTTCTTCTTTTATACCCTTTCTTGCCAGCCACGCTGTGGAGTACTTGGACGCGTGTGATGGAGCATTGTCCTGCATGAAAATCATGTTTTTCTTGAAGGATGCAGACTTCTTCCTGTACCACTGCTTGAAGAAGGTGTCTTCCAGAAACTGGCAGTAGGACTGGGAGTTGAGCTTGACTCCATCCTCAACCCGAAAAGGCCCCACAAGCTCATCTTTGATGATACCAGCCCAAACCAGTACTCCACCTCCACCTTGCTGGCGTCTGAGTCAGACTGGAGCTCTCTGCCCTTTACCAATCCAGCCACGGGCCCATCCATCTGGCCCATCAAGACTCACTCTCATTTCATCAGTCCATAAAACCTTAGAAAAATCAGTCTTGAGATATTTCTTGGCCCAGTCTTGACGTTTCAGCTTGTGTGTCTTGTTCAGTGGTGGTCATCTTTCAGCCTTTCTTACCTTGGCCATGTCTCTGAGTATTGCACACCTTGTGCTTTTGGGCACTCCAGTGATGTTGCAGCTCTGAAATATGGCCAAACTGGTGGCAAGTGGCATCTTGGCAGCTGCACGCTTAACTTTTCTCAGTTCATGGGCAGTTATTTTGCGCCTTGGTTTTTCCACACGCTTCTTGCGACCCTGTTGACTATTTTGAATGAAACGCTTGATTGTTCGATGATTACGCTTCAGAAGCTTTGCAATTTTAAGAGTGCTGCATCCCTCTGCAAGATATCTCACTATTTTTGACTTTTCTGAGCCTGTCAAGTCCTTCTTTTGACCCATTTTGCCAAAGGAAAGGAAGTTGCCTAATAATTATGCACACCTGATATAGGGTGTTGATGTCATTAGACCACACCCCTTCCATTACAGAGATACACATCACCTAATATGCTTAATTGGTAGTAGGCTTTCGAGCCTATACAGCTTGGAGTAAGACAACATGCATAAAGAGGATGATGTGGTCAAAATACTCATTTGCCTAATAATTCTGCACTCCCTGTATATAAAAAGACTACGCACATTGTGTTAATGGAAGTAAATTGGAAAGTTGTTTAAAATTGTATGCTGTATCTGAATCATGAAAGTTTAATTTTGACTTGAGTGTCACTTTAAGGCAATCTTTTCCTGGGGTTAATGTGGTTGAAGTTCATCAACATATGGCTTTGTATGCTAAAGACATGATACTGTTTGTTCAAGATCCAGAGATATGTCATCATTATTTTAATTATTACTATTAACTAATTTCGTGACATGTTTAAGGATAAAATTAATTCTAACATTGCTTAGTAGCATTCTCTAAATTTGTCTCCAAAATGTAAGAAAGTAGAGTACATTTTAAGAAATGGCTCGTCTCACCATGAACAATACCTGTCACATTTAATTAATAAAAACGAATGCTACAGTGTATTTTCTGCCCATTATTGATGCTTACAGTGTTGTTGACTAAAACAGATTTATGCATTTAGTTATAAGAAAAATAATATATGAAAGCATAAAATGGCTAGAATTTGTTTACAGAATCTTTGTTAATCATTGTTGGGCTGTTTTATTTATATTGCTTAGGGCTGAGGTTTTAGAAAAACTAAATGTATGCTTACCTGATAAATTACTTTCTTTTACGATATGACGAGTCCACAGATTTCATCCTTACTTGTGGGATATTAACCTCCTGCTAACAGGAAGTGGCAAAGAGAACCACAGCAGAGCTGTATATATAGCCCCTCCCCTTCCACCCTCAGTCATTCGGCCGAAGTTATAGGAAGAGAAAAAGGAAAGGCTAAAAGGTGCAGAGGTGACTGAAGTTTACAAAAAATATAAAGAAAAACTGTCTTAAAAAGAACAGGGTGGGCCGTGGACTCGTCATATCGTAAAAGAAAGTAATTTATCAGGTAAGCATAAATTTAGTTTTCTTTTACAAAGATATGACGAGTCCACGGACTTCATCCTTACTTGTGGGAAACCAATACCAAAGCAATAGGACACGGATGAAAGGGAGGGACAAGACAGGAACCTAAACGGAAGGCACCATTGCTTGAAGAACCTCTCCCCCAAAGATAGCCTCAGAAGAAGCAAAAGTATCAAATTTGAAAAATTTGGAAAAAGTGTGAAGGGACGACCAAGTCGCAGCCTTACAAATCTGTTCCACAGATGCATCGTTTATAAAAACCCATGTGGAAGCCACAGCCCTAGAAGAATGAGCCGTAATTCTTTCAGGAGCCTGCTGTCCAGCAGTCTCATATGCCAGGCGGATGATACTTCTCAGCCAAAAATAAAGAGGTAGCCATAGCTTTCTGACCCCTACGCTTTCCAAAATAAATGAAGATGATTGACGGAAATCCTTAGTTGCCTGTAAGTAAAACTTCAAGGCACGGACCACGTCCAAGTTATGTAACAGACGCTCCTTCTTAGAAGAAGGATTAGGACACAAGGAAGGAACAACAATTTCCTGATTAATATTCTTATTCGAAACAACCTTAGGAAGGAACCCAGGTTTGGTACGTAAAACCACCGTATCAGAATGAAATATGAGATAAGGCGAATCACATTGTAATGCTGAAAGCTCAGAAACTCTTCGAGCAACCAAAAACAGAACTTTCCAAGATAATAGTTTAATATCTATGGAATGCATAGGTTCAAACGGAACCCCTTGCAGAACTCGAAGAACTAAATTCAAACTCCAGGGAGGAGTAATAGGTCTAAATACAGGCTTAATTCTAGATAGAGCCTGACAAAAAGACTGAAAATCTGATACATTTGCCAAACGTTTGTGAAACAGAATTGACAAAGCTGAAATTTGTCCCTTTAAGGAACTTGCTGATAACCCTTTCTCCAGTCCTTCTTGGAGAAAAAACAAAATCCTAGGAATCCTAACTTTACTCCATGAGTAACCCTTGGATTCACACCAATAAAGATATTTACGCCATATCTTATGATAGATCTTTCTAGTGACAGGCTTTCTAGCCTGTATCAAAGTATTGATAACTGAATCAGAGAATGGATGTTGGAAAGGACCTTGAATGAGAAGGTCCTGTCTCAACGGAAGTTTCCACGGTGGCAGAGAGGACATGTCCACTAGATCCGCATACCAAGTCCTGCGTGGCCACGCAGGCGCTATCAGGATCACTGAAGCTCTCTCCTGTTTGATTCGAGCAATCACGCGTGGGAGGAGAGGAAATGGAGGAAACACAAAAGCTAGGCTGAACAACCAAGGTACTGCCAAGGCATCTATCAGTTCGGCCTGAGGATCCCTTGACCGGGATCCGTATCTTGGAAGCTTGGCATTCTGACGAGATGCCATCAAATCCAATTCCGGTCTGCCCCATCTGAGAATCAATGAGGCAAATACCTCCGGGTGAAGTTCCCACTCCCCCGGATGAAAAGTCTGTCGACTTAGAAAATCTGCTTCCCAGTTCTCTACCCCTGGGACGTAGATCGCTGACAGATGACAAGAGTGGGCCTCTGCCCAATTGATTATCTTGGATACTTCTATCATCGCTAAGGAACTCCTTGTTCCCCTCTGATGATTGACATATGCCACAGTCGTTATGTTGTCCGACTGGAATCTGATGAATTTGGCCGAAGCCAACTGAGGCCACGCCTGAAGCGCATTGAATATTGCTCTCAGTTCCAAAATATTAATTGGAAGTAGAGACTCCACCTGAGTCCAAACACCCTGAGCATTCAGGGAGTTCCAAACTGCACCCTAGCCCAGAAGGCTGGCATATGTTGTCACTATCACCCACGAGGGTCTGCGGAAACAAGTCCCCTGGGACAGATGATCTGGCGACAACCACCAAAGAAGAGAGTTTCTGGTCTCTTGATCCAGAATTATCTTTGGAAATAAATCCGCATAATCCCCATTCCACTGACCGAGCATGCACAGTTGCAGTGGTCTGAGATGAAAGCGAGCAAACGGAACGATGTCCATTGCCGCTACCATTAATCCGATTACCTCCATACACTGAGCCACTGATGGCCGAGGAATAGACAGAAGTGCTCGGCAAGTATTCAAAATCTTTGATTTTCTGACCTCCGTCAGAAATACTTTCATGGCTACCAAGTCTATCAGAGTTCCCAAGAAAGGAACCCTTGTCTGTGGAACAAGTGAACTCTTCTCTATGTTCACATTCCAGCCGTGAGTTCTCAGAAAAGACAACACTGTGTCCAGATAAGGCGCCACCGCTAGCCCTTGCGGTCTGAGAACCGCCAAAAGAGACCCTAGAACCTTTGTGAAGATTCTGGGTGCTGTGGCCAACCCGAAAGGAAGAGCCACAAACTGATAATGTTTGTCCAAGAAGGCAAACCTTAGAAACCGATGATGATCTTTGTGGATTGGAATATGAAGGTAAGCATCCTTCAAATCCACGGTAGTCATATATTGACCCTCCTGGATTATTGGCAAAATCGTTCAAATTGTCTCCATCTTGAATGATGGAACTCTTAGAAATTTGTTTAGACATTTGAGGTCCAAAATGGGTCTGAACGTTCCCTCTTTTTTGGGGACCACAAATAGGTTTGAGTAAAACCCCTGTCCCTGTTCCAATTTTGGAACAGGACAGATTACTCCCATAGTAAAACATAATTTATGTAAGAACTTACCTGATAAATTCATTTCTTTCATATTAGCAAGAGTCCATGAGCTAGTGACGTATGGGATATACATTCCTACCAGGAGGGGCAAAGTTTCCCAAACCTCAAAATGCCTATAAATACACCCCTCACCACACCCACAAATCAGTTTAACGAATAGCCAAGAAGTGGGGTGATAAGAAAAAAGTGCGAAGCATAAATATAAGGAATTGGAATAATTGTGCTTTATACAAAAAAATCATAACCACCACAAAAAAAGGGTGGGCCTCATGGACTCTTGCTAATATGAAAGAAATGAATTTATCAGGTAAGTTCTTACATAAATTATGTTTTCTTTCATGTAATTAGCAAGAGTCCATGAGCTAGTGACGTATGGGATAATGACTACCCAAGATGTGGATCTTCCACGCAAGAGTCACTAGAGAGGGAGGGATAAAATAAAGACAGCCAATTCCTGCTGAAAATAATCCACACCCAAAAATAAAGTTTAAATCTTATAAAGAAAAAAACTGAAAATATAAGCAGAAGATTCAAACTGAAACAGCTGCCTGAAGTACTTTTCTACCAAAAACAGCTTCAGAAGAAGAAAACACATCAAAATGGTAGAATTTAGTAAAAGTATGCAAAGAGGACCAAGTTGCTGCTTTGCAAATCTGATCAACCGAAGCATCATTCCTAAACGCCCAGGAAGTAGAAACTGACCTAGTAGAATGAGCTGTAATCCTTTGAGGCGGAGTTTTACCCGACTCGACATAAGCATGATGAATTAAAGATTTCAACCAAGATGCCAAAGAAATGGCAGAGGCCTTCTGACCTTTCCTAGAACCGGAAAAGATAACAAATAGACTAGAAGTCTTTCGGAAATTCTTAGTAGCTTCAACATAATATTTCAAAGCTCTAACTACATCCAAAGAATGCAATGATCTCTCCTTAGAATTCTTAGGATTAGGACACAATGAAGGAACCACAATTTCTCTACTAATGTTGTTAGAATTCACAAACTTAGGTAAAAATTTAAAAGAAGTTCGCAACACCGCCTTATCCTGATGAAAAATCAGAAAAGGAGACTCACAAGAAAGAGCAGATAATTCAGAAACTCGTCTGGCAGAAGAGATGGCCAAAAGGAACAAAACTTTCCAAGAAAGTAATTTGATGTCCAATGAATGCATAGGTTCAAACGGAGGAGCTTGAAGAGCCCCCAGAACCAAATTCAAACTCCAAGGAGGAGAAATTGACTTAATGACAGGTTTTATACGAACCAAAGCTTGTACAAAACAATGAATATCAGGAAGATTAGCAATCTTTCTGTGAAAAAGAACAGAAAGAGCAGAGATTTGTCCTTTCAAGGAACTTGCAGACAAACCTTTATCCAAACCATCCTGAAGAAACTGTAAAATTCTAGGAATTCTAAAAGAATGCCAGGAAAAATGATGAGAAAGACACCAAGAAATATAAGTCTTCCAGACTCTATAATATATCTCCCTAGATACAGATTTATGAGCCTGTAACATAGTATTAATCACAGAGCCAGAGAAACCTCTTTGACTAAGAATCAAGCGTTCAATCTCCATACCTTTAAATTTAAGGATTTGAGATCCTGATGGAAAAAAGGACCTTGCGACAAAAGGTCTGGTCTTAACGGAAGAGTCCACGGTTGGCAAGAGGCCATCCGGACAAGATCCGCATACCAAAACCTGTGAGGCCATGCTGGAGCTACCAGTAGAACAAACGAGCATTCCTTCAGAATCTTGGAGATTACTCTTGGAAGAAGAGCTAGAGGCGGAAAGATATAGGCAGGATGATACTTCCAAGGAAGTGACAATGCATCCACTGCTTCCGCTTGAGGATCCCTGGATCTGGACAGATACCTGGGAAGTTTCTTGTTTAGATGAGAGGCCATCAGATCTATTTCTGGAAGTCCCCAGATTTGAACAATCTGAAGAAATACCTCTGGGTGAAGAGACCATTCGCCCGGATGTAACGTTTGGCGGCTGAGATAATCCGCTTCCCAATTGTCTATACCTGGGATATGAACCGCAGAAACTAGACAGGAGCTGGATTCCGCCCATACCAGAATTCGAGATACTTCCTTCATAGCCAGAGGACTGTGAGTCCCTCCTTGATTGATGTATGCCACAGCTGTGACATTGTCTGTCTGAAAACAGATGAACGATTCTCTCTTTAGAAGAGGCCATGACTGAAGAGCTCTGAAAATTGCACGGAGTTCCAAAATATTGATCGGTAATCTCACCTCCTGAGATTCCCAAACCCCTTGTGCTGTCAGAGACCCCCAAACAGCTCCCCAACCTGTCAGACTTGCATCTGTTGAAATTACAGTCCAGGTCGGAAGAACAAAAGAAGCCCCCTGAACTAAACGATGGTGATCTGTCCACCACATCAGAGAGTGTCGTACAATCGGTGTTAAAGATATTCATTGAGATATCTTTGTGTAATCCCTGCACCACTGGTTCAGCATACAGAGCTGAAGAGGTCGCATGTGAAAACGAGCAAAGGGGATTGCGTCCGATGCTGCAGTCATAAGACCTAGAATTTCCATGCATAAAGCTACCGAAGGGAATGATCGTGACTGAAGGTTTCGACAAGCTGATATCAATTTTAGACGTTTCTTGTCCGTTAGTGACAGAGTCATGGACACTGAATCTATCTGGAAACCTAAAAAGGTTACCCTTGTCTGAGGAATCAATGAACTTTTTGGTAAATTGATCCTCCAACCATGATCTTGAAGAAACAACACAAGTCGATTCGTATGAGATTCTGCTAAATGTGAAGACTGAGCAAGTACCAAGATATCGTCCAAATAAGGAAATACCACAATACCCTGTTCTCTGATTACAGACAGAAGGGCACCGAGAACCTTTGTAAAAATTCTTGGAGCTGTAGCTAGGCCAAACGGTAGAGCCACAAACTGGTAATGCTTGTCTAGGAAAGAGAATCTCAGAAACTGAAAGTGATCTGGATGAATCGGAATATGCAGATATGCATCCTGTAAATCTATTGTGGACATATAATGCTCTTGCTGAACAAAAGGCAGGATAGTCCTTATAGTTACCATTTTGAATGTTGGTATCCTTACATAACGATTCAATATTTTTAGATCCAGAACTGGTCTGAAGGAATTCTCCTTCTTTGGTACAATGAAGAGATTTGAATAAAACCCCAGCCCCTGTTCCAGAACTGGAACTGGCATAATTACTCCAGCCAACTCTAGATCTGAAACACATTTCAGAAATGCTTGAGCCTTTGCTAGGTTTACTGGGACACGGGAAAGAAAAAATCTCTTTGCAGGAGGCCTTATCTTGAAGCCAATTCTGTACCCTTCTGAAACAATGTTCTGAATCCAGAGATTGTGAACGGAATTGAACCAAATTTCTTTGAAAAAACGTAATCTGCCCCCTACCAGCTGAGCTGGAATGAGGGCCGCACCTTCATGTGGACTTGGGAGCTGGCTTTGGTTTTCTAAAAGGCTTGGATTTATTCCAGACTGGAGATGGTTTCCAAACTGATACTGCTCCTGAGGATGAAGGATCAGGCTTTTGTTCCTTGTTGTGACGAATGGAACGAAAACGATTATTAGACCTAAATTTACCTTTAGATTTTTTATCCTGTGGTAAAAAAGTTCCTTTCCCTCCAGTAACAGTTGAGATAATAGAATCCAACTGAGAACCAAATAATTTATTACCCTGGAAAGAAAGGGAAAGCAGAGTAGACTTAGAAGACATATCAGCATTCCAAGTTTTAAGCCATAAAGCTCTTCTAGCTAAGATAGCTAGAGACATATACCTGACATCAACTCTAATGATATCAAAGATGGCATCACAAATAAAATTATTAGCATGTTGTAGAAGAATAATAATGCTATGAGAATTATGATCTGTTACTTGTTGCGCTAAAGCTTCTAACCAAAAAGTTGAAGCTGCAGCAACATCCGCTAAAGATATAGCAGGTCCAAGAAGATTACCTGAACACAAGTAAGCTTTTCTTAGAAAGGATTCAATTTTCCTATCTAAAGGATCCTTAAAGGAAGTACCATCTGCCGTAAGAATAGTAGTACGCTTAGCATGAGTAGAGACAGCCCCATCAACCTTAGGGATTTTGTCCCAAAATTCTAATCTGTCAGATGGCACAGGATATAATTGCTTAAAACGTTTAGAAGGAGTAAAAGAATTACCCAAATTATTCCATTCCCTGAAAATTACTTCAGAAATAGCACCAGGGACAGGAAATACTTCTGGAATAACTACAGGAGATTTAAAAACCTTATGTAAACGTTTAGATTTAGTATCAAGAGGACTAGAATCCTCAATTTCTAATGCAATTAGGACTTCTTTAAGTAAAGAACGAATAAATTCCATTTTAAATAAATATGAAGATTTATCAGCATCAACTTCTGAGACAGAATCCTCTGAATCAGAAGAACCAATATCAGTATCAGAATGATGATGTTCATTTAAAAATTCATCTGAAAAATGAGAAGTTTTAAAAGACTTTTTACGTTTACTAGAAGGAGGAATAACAGACATAGCCTTCTTAATGGATTTAGAAACAAAATCTCTTATGTTATCAGGAACACTCTGAATATTAGATGTTGACGGAACAGCAACAGGTTAATGTAACAGTACTAAAGGAAATATTATCTGCATTAGCAAGTTTGTCATGACAAACAGTACAAACAACAGCTGGAGGAACAGATACCAAAAGTTTACAGCAGATACACTTAGCTTTGGTAGCTCCAGCACCAGGCAGCGATTTTCCAGAAGTATCTTCTGACTCAGCTTCAACGTGGGACATCTTGCAATATGTAATAGAAAAAACAACATATAAAGCAAAATTGATCAAATTCCTTAAATGACAGTTTCAGGAATGGGAAAAAAATGCCAGTGAATAAGCTTCTAGCAACCAGAAGCACAAAATAATGAGACTTAAATAATGTGGAGACAATAGTGACGCCCATATTTTTTAGCGCCAAAAGAGACGCCCACATTATTTGGCGCCTAAATGCTTTTGGCGCCAAAAATGACGCCACATCCGGAACGCCGACACTTTTGGCGCAAAAGAACGTAAAAAATGACGCAACTTCCGGCGACACGTATGACGCCGGAAACAGAAAATAATTTTTGCAACAAAAAAGTCTGCGCCAAGAATGACGCAATAAAATGAAGCATTTTCAGCCCCCGCGAGCCTAACAGCCCACAGGGAAAAGTCAAATTTTTAAGGTAAGAAAAAAATGATTTATTCATATGCATTATCCCAAATATGAAACTGTCTGAAATAATGAACGTTGAACATTCTGAGTCAAGGCAAATAAATGTTTGAATACATATATTTAGAACTTTATATAAAAGTGCCCAACCATAGCTTAGAGTGTCACAGAAAATAAGACTTACTTACCCCAGGACACTCATCTACATGTTGTAGAAAGCGAAACCAGTACTGAAATGAAAATCAGCAGAGGTAATGGTATATAAATAAGAGTATATCGTCGATCTGAAAAGGGAGGTAAGAGATGAGTCTCTACGACCGATAACAGAGAACCTATGAAATAGACCCCGTAGAAGGAGATCATTGAATTCAAATAGGCAATACTCTCTTCACATCCCTCTGACATTCACTGCACGCTGAGAGGAAATCCGGGCTCCAACCTGCTGCGGAGCGCATATCAACGTAGAATCTAGCACAAACTTACTTCACCACCTCCATCGGAGGCAAAGTTTGTAAAACTGATTTGTGGGTGTGGTGAGGGGTGTATTTATAGGCATTTTGAGGTTTGGGAAACTTTGCCCCTCCTGGTAGGAATGTATATCCCATACGTCACTAGCTCATGGACTCTTGCTAATTACATGAAAGAAAAGGACCTTGCAATAAAAGGTCGGGTCTTAACGGAAGAGTCCACAGTTGGCAAGTAACCATCCGGACAAGATCCGCATACCAAAACCTGTGAGGCCATGCTGGAGCCACCAGCAGAACAAACGAACGCTCCTTTAGAAACTTGGAAATCACTCTTGGAAGAAGAACTAGAGGCGGAAAGATATAGGCAGCATGATACTTCCAAGGAAGTGACAATGCATCCACTGCTTCCACCTGAGGATCCCTGGATCTGGACAGATACCTGGGAAGTTTTTTGTTTAGATGAGAAGCCATCAGATCTATTTCTGGAAGTCCCCACATTTGAACAATCTGAAGAAATACCTCTGGGTGAAGAGACCATTCGCCCGGATGTAACGTTTGGCGACTGAGATAATCCGCTTCCCAATTGTCTATACCTGGGATATGAACCGCAGAGATTAGACAGGAGCTGGATTCCGCCGATACCAGTATCCGAGATACTTCTTTCATAGCCAGAGGACTGTGAGTCCCTCCTTGATGATTGACATATGCCACAGTTGTGACATTGTCCGTCTGAAAACAAATGAACGACTCTCTCTTTAGAAGAGGTCACGACTGAAGAGCTCTGAAAATTACACGGAGTTCCAAAATGTTGATTGGTAATCTCGCCTCTTGAGATTCCCAAACAGCTCCCCAACCTGTCAGACTTGCATCTGTTGAAATTACAGTCCAGGTCGGAAGAACAAAAGAAGCCCCCTGAACTAAACGATGGTGGTCTGTCCACCACGTCAGAGAGGGTCGTACAATCGGTTTTAAAGATATTAATTGAGATATCTTTGTATAATCCCTGCACCACTGGTTCAGCATACAGAGCTGAAGAGGTCGCATGTGAAAACGAGCAAAGGGGATCACGTCCGATGCAGCAGTCATAAGACCTAGAATTTCCATGCATAAGGCTACCAGGCTACCGAAGGGAATGATTGAGACTGAAGGTTTCGACAAGCTGAAACCAATTTCAGACGTCTCTTGTCCGTTAGTGACAGAGTCATGGACACTGAATCTATCTGGAAACCTAAAAAGGTTACCCTTGTCTGAGGAATCAATGAACTCTTTGGTTAATTGATCCTCCAACCATGTTCTCGAAGAAACAATACAAGTCGATTCGTATGAGATTCTGCTAAATGTGAAGACTGAGCAAGTACCAAGATATCGTCCAAATAAGGAAATACCACAATACCCTGTTCTCTGATTACAGATAGAAGGGCACCGAGAACCTTTGTAAAAATCCTTGGAGCTGTTGTTAGGCCAAACGGCAGAGCCACAAACTGGTAATGCTTGTCTAGGAAAGAGAATCTCAGAAACTGATAGTGATCTGGATGAATCGGAATATGCAGATATGCATCCTGTAAATCTATTGTGGACATATAATGCCCTTGCTGAACAAAAGGCAGAATAGTCCTTATAGTTACCATTTTGAATGTTGGTATCCTTACATAACGATTCAATATTTTTAAATCCAGAACTGGTCTGAAGGAATTCTCCTTCTTTGGTACAATGAAGAGATTTGAGTAAAACCCCAGCCTCTGTTCCAGAACTGGAACTGGCATAATTACTCCAGCCAACTCTAGATCTGAAAAACATTTCAGAAATGCTTGAGCCTTCACTGGGACACGGGAAAGAAAAAATCTTCTTGCAGGAGGCCTTATCTTGAAGCCTATTCTGTACCTTTGTGAAACAATGTTCTGAATCCAAAGATTGTGAATCGAATTGATCCAAATTTCTTTGAAAAATCGTAATCTGCCCCCTACCAGCTGAGCTGGAATGAGGGCCGCACCTTCATGTTGACTTGGGAGCTGGCTTTGGCTTTCTAAAAGACTTGGATTTATTCCAGACTGGAGATGGTTTCCAAACTGATACCGCTCCTGTAGGGGAAGGATCAGGCTTTTGTTCCTTATTGTGACGAAAGGAACGAAAACTATTAGTAGACCTAAATTTACCTTTAGATTTTTTATCCTGTGGTAAAAAAGTTCCTTTCCCCCCAGTAACAGTTGAAATAATAGAATCCAACTGTGAACCAAATAATTTATTACCCTGGAAAGAAAGGGAAAGCCAAGTTGACTTAGAAGACATATCAGCATTCCAAGTTTTAAGCCATAAAGCTCTTCTAGCTAAAATAGCTAAAGACATATACCTGACATCAATCCTAATGATGTCAAAGATGGCATCACAAATAAAATTATTAGCATGTTGAAGAAGATTAACAATGCTATGGTAATTATGATCTGTTACTTGTTGCGCTAAAGCTTCCAACCAAAAAGTTGAAGCTGCAGCAACATCCGCTAAAGATATAGCAGGTCTAAGAAGATTACCTGAACATAAGTAAGCTTTTCTTAGAAAGGATTCAATTTTCCTATCTAAAGGATCCTTAAAGGAAGTACTATCTGCCGTAGGAATAGTAGTACGTTTAGCAAGAGTAGAGATAGCCCCATCAACCTTAGGGATTTTGTCCCAAAACTCTAATTTGTCAGATGGCACAGGATATAATTGCTTAAACCGTTTTGAAGGAGTAAATGAATTACCCAAATTATTCCATTCCCTGGAAATTACTTCAGAAATAGCATCATGGATGGGAAAAACTTCTGGAATAACTACAGGAGATTTAAAAACCGTATTCAAACGTTTAGATTTAGTATCAGGAGGACCAGACTCCTCTATTTCTAATGCAATTAAAACTTCTTTAAGCAAAGAACGAATAAATTCCATTTTAAATAAATATGAAGATGTATCAGTATCAACCTCTGAAACAGAATCCTCTGAACCAGAGGAATCATTATCAGAATCAGAATGATGTTCATTTAAAAATTCATCTGAAAAAAGAGAATTTTTAAAAGACCTTTTACGTTTACTAGAAGGAGGAATAACAGACATAGCCTTCTTAATAGATTTAGAAACAAAATCTCTTATGCTAACAGGAACACCCTGAATATTAGATGTTGATGGAACAGCAACAGGTAATGGAACATTACTAAAGGAAATATTATCTGCATTAACAAGTTTGTCATGACATTCATTACAAACAACAGCCGGAGGAACAGATACCACAAGTTTACAACAAATACACTTAACTTTGGTAGATCCAGCATCAGGCAGCAATTTTCCAGAAGTATCTTCTGATTCAGGGTCAATCTGAGACATCTTGCAATATGTAATAGAAAAAACAACATATAAAGCAAAATTGATCAAATTCCTTAAATGACAGTTTCAGGAATGGGAAAAAATGCCAATGAACAAGCTTCTAGCAACCAGAAGCAAATAAACAATGATACTTAAAGTGAAGGTAAAGTCAAAGGCTATATTTTAAGTTATTACATATATCAAGTTAAATCAATATAACTTTAATTCATCAATATTTCCCAATCTTTATATTTGCAGTGATATTTTATATTTTTGTTATGTTTGCTGCTTTCCGAAAATCAACCCGTGTAATATTTTTTTTTTATAGACAACGATCACGTTGTCCAGCCATCCAATTGATTGTCTGGCCGTTAGGCGGCCGTCATATTGCGTCATGATCAGTTGGATGAATATGCGCATGCGTAAGATCTTACACTTCTCATTTGCCAAGCGCGTGCATTAGAGACAAACAACCGCCGCGATTAACGCATGCGCAAAGATCACTGTCCAAAATTATGTGCATGCGCGGTTGTTCCATGCTCGATGTGCACGAGCTTACTAGACACGTATAGAGCGGGTGGGACCGCTCTATACGTCAGAGTATCATAAACACGGAAATGGAGGATGGGAGGAGACTATGCAGGGAACGGTAGGAAAAGTAAAGTTAAAATTATCACAAAATAAATAATTATTTTTTAAAAACAAACATAGCGACTGGATTTGGGTTAGTAAAAGGAACATAAAAATGATTGCTGGTTATGAAAACTTTACCTTCACTTTAAATAATGAGGAGACGATAATGACGCCCATATTTTTTAGCGCCAAAAAAGACGCCCACATTATTTGGCGTCTAAATGCTTTAAGCGCCAAAAATGACGCCACATCCGGTAACGCCGACATTTTTGGCGCAAAAACGTCAAAAAAATGACGCAACCTCCGGCGACAAGTATGACGCCGGAAATGACATGGAAATTTTTTGCGCCAAAAGAGTCAGCGCCAAGAATGACGCAATAAAATGAAGCATTTTCAGCCCCCGCAAGCCTAACAGCCCACAGGAGAAAAATCAAATTTTTAAGGTAAGAAAAAATTGATTATTCAAATGCATTATCCCAAATAATGAAACTGACTGTCTGAAATAAGGAATGTTGAACATCCTGAATCAAGGCAAATAAATGTTTAAACACATATATTTAGAACTTTATATAAAAGTGCCCAACCATAGCTTAGAGTGTCACAAAAATAAGACTTACTTACCCCAGGACACTCATCTACATGTAGTAGAAAGCCAGACCAGTACTGAAACGAGAATCAGTAGAGGTAATGGTATTTAAGAGTATATCGTCGGTCTGAAAAGGGAGGTAAGAGATGAATCTCTATGACCGATAACAGAGAACCTATGAAATAGACCCCGTAGAAGGAGATCATTGAATTCAAATAGGCAATACTCTCTTCACATCCCTCTGACATTCACTGCACACAGAGGAAAACCGGGCTCCAGCCTGCTGCGAAGCGCATATCAACGAAGAATCTAGCACAAACTTACTTCACCACCTCCATGGGAGGCAAAGTTTGTAAAACTGATTTGTGGGTGTGGTGAGGGGTGTATTTATAGGCATTTTAAGGTTTGGGAAACTTTGCCCCTCCTGGTAGGAATGTATTTCCCATACGTCACTAGCTCATGGACTACATGAAAGAAATGGCCCTTAACTCCAGAACGTGGATTGGCAGGATCACTTCCTATGATCGTCAGATTCCCTGAGCCCTCAGAGCACCCCACACAGCACCCCAGCCTGTCAAACTAGCATCTGTTAAGATCCCCCAGAACAAGCGCAAAAAGCACATGCCCTAGAGAACGGGTTCCTGAGACAGTCACCAGGAAAGAGACTATCATCTCTGGATCCAGAGATATAACCTGAGCAAGGTCCAAATGTTTCCCGTTCCATTGCTTGAGCATACATAACTGTATAGGTCTCAGATGAGAGCGAGCAAAAGGAATAGCATCCAAAGCTTCAACCATAAGACCTACCACCTACATGAATTGAGCCACCGAAGGCAGAGGAGTGGATTTATGTAGACAGCAGGCAGCCTGAAGCTTCTCCCTGCCTTGATCTGTGAGATAGATATGCATGCTGATAGAATCTATGATGTTCTCCAGAAAGTTCACTCTCGTGATGGAGGTGGGGGAACTCATTTTTTTACAGATTTAATTTCCAGTCATGCCTCTGAAGATACCAGAGTTACTCCTCCGTGTGAGATGTCACTAAGTTAAAATATGGCGTCTGAACCAAGATATCGTCCAAGTATGGCTCCACTACAATCCCTTGTAGTCTCACTACAGCCAGGAGAGCCCCTAAAACTTTTGTAAAGATCCTGGGAGCCGTAGCTACATCAAATGGAAGAGCTATGAACTGGTAATGCTCGTCTAGGAAAGCAAAACATAGGTACAGGAAATGACCACGGTGAATAGGAATGTGAAGGTATGAATCCTTCAGATCTATAGTGGTCATGAACTGACACTGCTGCACGAGAGGAAGAGTAAACCGGATGGTCTCCATTTTGAAGGAAGGTAACCTTAAGAATATGTTGCGGCACTTAAGGTCTAAAATGGGACGAAAGGTTGCCTCTTCCTTTTAGTGAACGATGAATAAGTTTGAATAAAACCCTTCTCCCCTCTCTGTCTGAGGTATAGTGACGCAACCCTCATAGATACTAGATTGTCTACAAAGCGTAGGAAGGCAGTTCTTTTTTCCAGCTTCCACGAGATCCTTGAAAGGAGGAATTTGCCCCTTGGAGGGCGACATCGGAAACCTATTTTGTAACCCTGAGATATGATGTCCAGAACCCAAGGGGTCTGAATGGACTGAGCCCAAACATCCTGAAACAGAGATAATCTGCCCCCTTCTTGACCTGAGCCCAGGTTGGGGAACGACCCTTCATACTGCCTTGCTATCTGGGGCCGATTTTGTGGACTACTTGTTTTTGTTCCACACCAGGTTTAGCTTCCAGGTACTCCTGGACGTTTTATACTTATTTGGTGAAACACTCCTCTGTGTCTTGTTCTGATGAAAGGAGGGAAAAGGTCCCATAGGACGTCCATTAGATCTAGATTTCTTATGCTGAGGTAGAAAGGCACTCTTCCCGCCAGTGACAGTAGAAATTATGGAATCCAGTCCCGGCCCAAATAAAGATTTTTCCCTAAAGGCCAGGGATAGTAATCTAGATTTGAAACCATGTCCACTAACCAGGACTTTAGCCAGAGACACCCTCCTGGCTAGCACAGTGTATCTAGAGTTCTTGGCATTAAAACCAATTATTTGGCTAATAGTGTCACAAATGAAGGAATGGACTGGTTTTAAGGCCTGAATGCGGACTTGGATATCCTCCAAAGGGGATTCTACTGAGATCAGTTCAGATAAGACACTGCACCAAGAGGTGCAGCCCCTGCCACTGCAGTGATACCTACAGCTTGCCTGGAGGAAGACCTTTCTCAGATATCCCTCTAGTTTCCTATCCATAGGGTCTTTAAAGGATGTACTATCATCCAAGGGAGGAAATGGCACAGTCTACCTTAGGGACAGTATTCAACATTTGAAAATTGCTATCTGGTACAGAAACATACTCTTAAAGCTTGGAGAAGGAGAAAAAGGGTCACCAGGTTTTTCCCCTTCCTTGGTTATAATGTCCACTACCAATGAGGGTACCGAGAACACTTCAGGAGTTTTTAAACTTAGGTTTAAACAGCATATCTAATTTATGTACCTGTTTTGACTTGGGTATGTCTAGAGTGCTTAACACCTCTAAGTATTTCAGAGTATTTCCTTCAGAGCTAGCCAAGGAATCGTCAACATCAGAAGGCTGCATATGGCTAACCACAGCAGCTCCCACAGAACTGCTGGTTCTAGAATCAGAGAAACAGTGCTCAACTTTCCTCTTACCTGAAACTGGTAAAGTACTTAGGGCAGCTGAAACCGCCGATTGTAGCTGGTCTGCAAAATCCTGAAAAAAGGGGGATTGAGTTTGAGAAACTAGGTCACAGAAAAACATAATTTATGCTTACCTGATAAATTTATTTCTCTTGTGGTGTATCCAGTCCACGGATCATCCATTACTTGTGGGATATTCTCCTTCCCAACAGGAAGCTGCAAGAGGATCACCCACATCAGAGCTGTCTATATAGCTCCTCCCCTAACTGCCACTACCAGTCATTCGACCGAAGACAAGCAAGAGAAAGGAGAAACTATAGGGTGCAGTGGTGACTGTAGTTTAAAAATAAAAAACACCTGCCTTAAAATGACAGGGCGGGCCGTGGACTGGATACACCACAAGAGAAAACAGAATTTATGCTTACCTGATAAATTACTTTCTCTTGCGGTGTATCCAGTCCACGGATTCATCCTTTACTTGTGGGATATTCTCATTCCCTAAAGGAAGTGGCAAAGAGAGCACACAGCAGAGCTGTCCATATAGCTCCCCCTCTAGCTCCACCCCCCAGTCATTCGACCAAAGGTTAGGAAGAAAAAGGAGAAACCATAGGGTGCAGTGGTGACTGTAGTTTAAACAAAAAATTTTTTACCTGACTTAAATGCCAGGGCGGGCCGTGGACTGGATACACCGCAAGAGAAAGTAATTTATCAGGTAAGCATACATTCTGTTTTCTCTTGCAAGCTGTATCCAGTCCACGGATTCATCCTTTACTTGTGGGATACCAATACCAAAGCTTTAGGACACGGATGAAGGGAGGGAACAAGACAGGTACCTTAAACGGAAGGCACCACTGCTTGCAAAACCTTTCTCCCAAAAATAGCCTCCGAAGAAGCAAAAGTATTGAATTTGTAAAATTTGGCAAAAGTATGAAGTGAAGACCAAGTCGCTGCCTTACAAATCTGTTCAACAGAAGCCTCATTTTTGAAAGCCCATGTGGAAGCCACTGCTCTGGTAGAATGAGCAGTAATTCTTTCAGGAGGCTGCTGGCCAGCAGTCTCATAGGCTAAACGGATGATGCTTTTCAGCCAAAAGGAAAGAGAGGTAGCAGTCGCTTTCTGACCTCTGCTCTTACCAGAATAGATAACAAACAAGGAAGATGTTTGTCTGAAATCCTTAGTTGCTTGTAAATAGAACTTTAAAGCACGAACTACATCAAGATTGTGTAATAGACGTTTCTTCTTCGAAGATGGATTAGGACACAGAGAAGGAACAACTATTTCCTGGTTAATATTCTTGTTAGAAACAACTTTAGGAAGAAAACCAGGCTTGGTACGCAAAAGTACCTTATCTGCGTGGAACACCAGGTAAGGTGAATCACACTGTAAGGCAGATAATTCTGAAACTCTTCGAGCAGAAGAGATAGCTATCAAAAACAAAACTTTCCAAGATAACAACTTAATGTCTATGGAATGTAAAGGTTAAAACGGAACCCCTTGGAGAGCTGAAAGAACTAGATTCAAACTCCATGGTAGAGCCACAGGTTTATAGACAGGCTTGATTCTGACTAAAGCCTGAGCAAACGCTTGAACGTCTGGTACCTCTGCCAGAAGCTTGTGTAACAGGATAGACAAAGCAGATATTTATCCTTTTAAGGAACTAGCTGACAGTCCTTTCTCCAATCCTTCTTGGAGAAAGGACAATATCCTGGGAATCCTAATCTTACTCCATGAGTAACCCTTGGATTCACACCAACAAAGATATTTCCGCCATATCTTATGGTAGATTTTCCTGGTGACAGGCTTTCTAGCCTGAATCAGAGTATCTATAACTGAATCAGAGAATCCACGCTTTGATAGAATTAAGCGTTCAATCTCCAAGCAGTCAGACGTAGAGAAACTAAATTTGGATGCTTGAACGAACCCTGTATCAGAAGATCCTGCCTCATTGGCAATGTCCATGGTGGGACAGATGACATGTCCACTAGGTCTGCATACAAAGTCCTGCGTGGCCACGCAGGCGCTATCAGAATCACCAAAGCCTTCTCCTGCTTGATTCTGGCAACCAGACGCGGGAGGAGAGGAAACGGTGGAAAAACAAGCCAGATTGAAGGACCAAGGCGCTGCTAGAGCATCTATCAATACCGCCTTGGGATCCCGGGACCTGGACCCGTAGAGAGGAAGCTTGGTGTACTGACGGGACGCCATCAGATCCAACTCTGGAGTGCCCCATAGCTGAGTCAGCTGGGCAAATACCTCCGGGTGGAATTACCACTCCCCCGGGTGAAAAGTCTGACGACTTAGAAAATCCGCCTCCCAGTTGTCTACTCCTGGGATGTGAATTGCTGAGAGATGGCAGTAGTGATCCTCCGCCCACCTGATTATTTTGGTTACTTCCGTCATCGCTAGGGAACTCTTTGTTCCCACCTGATGATTGACGTAAGCTACAGTCGTGATGTTGTCCGACTGAAATCTGATGAATTTGGCCGCAGCTAGTTGAGGCCATGCCTGAAGAGCGTTGAATATCGCCCTCAGTTCCAGAATGTTTATCGGGAGAAGAGTTTCTTCCCGTGACCATAAGCCCTGAGCTTTCAGGGAGTCCCAGACCGCACCCCAGCCTAACAGACTGGCGTCGGTCATTACAATGATCCACTCTGGCCTGCGGAAACATATTCCCTGAGAGAGGTGATCCTGAGACAACCACCAGAGAAGAGAATCTCTGGTCTCCTGGTCCAACTGAATTTGAGGAGACAAATCTGCATAATCCCCATTCCACTGTTTGAGCATGCATAGTTGCAGTGGTCTGAGGTGTATCCGAGCAAAAGGGACTATGTCCATTGCCGCTACCATTAGTCTGATTGTCTCCATGCACTGAGCTACAGATGGCCGAGGAATGGAATGAAGAGCTCCATAAGTAGCTAACAGTTTTAACTTTCTGACCTCCGTCAGAAATATTTTCATTTCTACCGAGTCTATCAGGGTTCCTAGGAATGGAACTCTTGTGAGGGGGGAGAGAGAACTCTTTTTGACGTTCACCTTCCACCCGTGAGACCTCAGAAAGGCCAATACGATCTCCGTGTGAGACTTGGTTCTTTGGAAACTCGACGCCTGAATTAAGATGTCGTCTAGGTAAGGCGCCACTGCTATGCCCAGCGGTCTTAGTACCGCCAGGAGGGACCCTAGCACCTTTGTGAAAATTCTGGGAGCAATGGCCAACCCGAAAGGAAGAGCCACAAACTGATAATGCTTGTCCAGAAAGGCGAACCTGAGAAACTGGTGATGATCTTTGTGGATAGGAATTTGCAGATACGCATCCTTTAGATCCACGGTAGTCATATATTGACCCTCTTGGATCATTGGTAAGATTGTCCGAATGGTCTCCATCCTGAATGATGGGACTCTGAGGAATTTGTTTAGAATTTTGAGATCCAGGATTGGTCTGAAAGTTCCTTCTTTTTTGGGAACCACAAACAGGTTTGAGTAAAACCCCAGTCCTTGTTCTGCAATTGGAACTGGGTGGATCACTCCCATTGTATGCAGATCTTCTACACTGCGTAAAAATGCCTCTTTCTTTGTCTGATCTGTAGACAGACGAGAAATGTGGAACCTTCCCCTTGGAGGAGAGTCCTTGAATTCTAGAAGGTATCCCTGGGCTACAATCTCTAATGCCCAAGGATCGTGTACATCTCTTGCCCAGGCCTGAGCGAAGAGAGAGAGTCTGCCCTCTACTAGATCCGGTCCCAGATCGGGGGCTACCCCTTCATGCTGTCTTGGTGGCAGCTGCAGGCTTTTTGGCCTGTTTACCCTTATTCCAGCCCTGGTAAGGTTTCCAGGTTGCCTTGGGTTGTGAAGCGTTACCCTCTTGCTTTGCAGCCGGAGAGGATGAAGCGGGGCCGTTCCTGAAATTGCGAAAGGAACGAAAATTAGCTTTGTTCTTTGTCTTAAAGGGCTTGTCCTGAGAGAGAGCATGGCCTTTTCCCCCGGTGATATCTGAAATAATCTCTTTCAATTCAGGCCCGAAGAGGGTCTTTCATTTGAAAGGAATGTTCAAAAGCTTGGACTTAGACGACACATCGACCGACCAGGACTTTAGCCATAGCGCCCTGCACGCCAAAATGGCGAAACCTGAATTTTTCGCCGCTAACTTAGCTATTTGGAAAGCAGCGTCAGTGATAAAAGAATTAGCTAGCTTTAGAGCCTTAATTCTATCCATAATTTCCTCATATGAGGTCTCCGTCTGAAGCGAGTCTTCCAGCGCCTCAAACCAGAAAGCAGCTGCAGTAGTTACAGGAATAATGCAGGCAATAGGTTGGAGAAGAAAACCTTGTTGAACAAAAATTTTCTTAAGTAAACCCTCTAACTTCTTATCCATAGGGTCTTTAAAAGCACAACTGTCTTCAATTGGTATAGTTGTGCGTTTAGCAAGTGTAGAAACAGCACCCTCCACCTTAGGGACCGTCTGCCACGAGTCCCGCACAGGGTCAGGTATGGGGAACATTTTCTTAAAAACAGGAGGGGGAGCAAAGCGAACACCTGGTCTATCCCACTCCCTAGTAACGATATCCGCAATCCTCTTAGGGACCGGAAACATATCCGTGTAAACAGGGACCTCTAGGTACTTGTCCATTTTACACAATTTCTCTGGGATCACCAAAGGGTCGCAGTCATCCAGAGTAGCCAATACCTCCCTAAGCAAAACGCGGAGGTGTCCTAGTTTAAATTTAAAAGCCAATGTATCTGAATCTGTCTGAGGAGAAACCCTTCCTGAATCAGAAACTTCTCCCTCAGACATCAAATCCCTCGCTCCCACTTCAGAGCGTTGTGAGGGTATATCGGATACGGCTACCAAAGCGTCAGAATGCTCATAATCTGTTCTTAAAACAGAGCTATCACGCTTTGCAGGTAACACGGGCAGTTTAGATAAGAAGGCTGTAAGAGAATTATCCATGACTGCCGCTAAGTCTTGTAATGTAAAAGGGTTAGACGCACTAGAGGTACTAGGCGTCGCTTGCGTGGGCGTAACTGGTTGTGACACTTGGGGAGAGGCAGACGGGCTACCCTCGTTACCTTC